>NW_027413397.1:0-61494 GCF_048544455.1 Silene latifolia | reverse complement strand
AGGTCACTAACTAAAATAGCAATGAAAATAAACAAGCAAGATGAATTAAAAGGGGTGTAAACAATTGATTAAAAAGCACTAGGGTGTCATGGGATCATAGGGGAATCATGGGAATTGATCATACAAACATGTTCTCAAATTATAAGCAAGCAATTATTGTTGTGATGGATTGAGTTGGGTTATGTCTTACAATCCTAGGAAAGTTTGGGTCCCGGAGCCGAATCGATTAGATTGTACAACACCTACAAGTCGACTTAATCTTCCCTACTCAACAACATGCATGGTCTAATGAGACTCGAGTTGGGTTATGTCTTACAAGTCTCATTGAAAAGATTGGAGATGGTGGTAAATGCAAGGATTCATAGGCTTAGCATTTCATCAAATATAACATGTGCATGAGTTGAGATCAAAACAAGCAAGTAGTATACAGAACTCTTCACTCCTACTGGGCTTCTATATTCATCATTCCAAAGGCAGTGCTCCTCAAAATTGAAGCAATATGCAGGAATTTCTTGTGGCATGGAGGAACTGAATATGCTAGAACCCCTACAGTTGCCTGGTCCAAGCTTTGCACTAATCGAAGGAAGGGGGACTTGGCCCGAGAGATGAGTACGATTGGAATAAAGCAAAGCATTGGGAAACCGGTCCGTGGATTCAGCTCACCCTTCTAAGCTATGGGTGCAATGGGTGCATAGTGTCTACCTGAAGGGACAAGAATGGGAGGATTATAACCCACCCCAGGATGCAAGTTGGACGTGGAAAAAAGTTTGTAAATTGAAGCAGGAATTTCAGCCAGCCTACCACCAGAATGAATGGACTATGATCCCAGGTAAGGAGTACACTATCAAGAAGGGGTATAGCTGGTTAAGGCCAACCAGCCAGGTTGTAAACTGGTCTCATATTGTTTGGACCAAATGGTCCATTCCCAAACACAGCTTTATAGCTTGGTTGTACTACCAACAAGGGTTTAATACCAAAGACAAGCTTTACAGATTTGGTATTGTCCTTGATAGCAATCGTTGTATTTGTGCACAAGAGGAAGAGTCACCATCTCACCTCTTCTTCCAATGCCAGTACAGAGAGAATTATTCGTAGAATTCGGGAATGGACGGGTGTAACTATGTCCCGCAACCAATACTCGAATGGTGGCAACACAGAGGTTCACGAGATCAAGAATGGGGTTCTGAATAGTATTCTTAATGCCACTATGTACTATATCTGGAACCAGAGGAATGCTAGCAGGCATGAGGGTGCTATAATTAGTCCTAGCAGGTGTGTGGTGATGATACAAGCAGATATCAGGAACAGGATTCAGCAACAATTGCAGGGTACAGTGTCAAGAAAAGATAAGCATTGGCTTGAGAGATTGCTGCAATAGCTAGTTTGATCTACTATATGTTTTGATGTATGGTAGATGATATAGATGAGTTTGTGATAGGAGCATGGTTGTGAACAATTTATTCTGTACATGGTTATTTGAGCATCAATATATTTTTTACATTTTACCAAAAAAAAAAAAAAAATAAAACATGAAAGCATATTAATTTAAGCATGAATCATTCCCCATGTTGGTTTCCCCTAATCACCCATTAACCCTAGCTAAGAGACTACTAACTCATTATCATGTTGATCATGCTAGCAAGGTTGTCAATCATACCAACAAAATGAAACATGATGAATAAATAAAAGTAATTAACGATAATTAAAAAGGGATTAAGGGAATTATACCTACTAATGATTCCAATAATAAAGCAAAGATAAAAGAAGTACTTGATGCTTGATTGAGAGGTTGTCAATCTCCCAATAATAACCCAAATAATCTTCAATTACCCAAAATAAAAGATGAACACAAGAGAGATTAAGGAAATAAAACTTGTATTAGAACTTGATTAATTGTTGATTACAAAACTAAAGAGAGATTTGATTGATATTAACTACTCTAATTATTGATAAGAAGAACATACTCTTCTAATTAGACTAATGGGGTATTTATAGTGGAAATTAGGAGGATGCATTAGGGTTAACTAAGGGCTAAACTAGTAATTACACTTTTTAGATTGAGCAGGGAGGAGCCGGTATTTTCCGAAGGAAGGGCTTCTTTCTTTGTAGCTTGGAGAAGAGGAAATCGCGCTGTAGAGGAATCCGGGCGGATTCTGGCGATGGAACCCAAGCTGATTGGAGAGAATCCGGGCGGATTGTGGTGGGCAAACCCGAGCGTCTTGGTGGAAAACCGCACGGATTGTGCAGGTGGAGGACGGCCGGATTGTGGACAATCCGCACGGATTGTGCCTCAGCAAGACTTCTTCTTCTTTTCTTCCCTTTTCTTCATAAATTCCTTGGGGATTTCCTTGGGGACTCAAGGATCCTTTCTCAACATTGCTCATCTACTATCATATGTACAAAGGCCTTCTAATCTTGTCTCTCCTTGATGCTTGGTCATTGGATTCGATCAATTTAGTCTCGTTTTGCCATGAAAATGCAAGATTCTTACTCCTTTCCTACCAAGGGATCAAAATCTCAAAGAATATGCAAAACAAAGAACTAAAGATAATAAATGACCCAAATATGCACTAAAAAGCATGGGAACAAGGTTAATTCGGGGGCTAAATATGCGCTAATTATGGTCACATCAAATATCTCCAAACCGAACCTTTGCTCGTCCCGAGTAAAGAGGTGACAAAGACTAGGACCATTATTTAAACTAACCTAATAGCATAGCCGATATGAGACAATTAGCGGGTCTCACTCCGCCCCTTCAACTCACAACAAGACAACCATGTGGTAGGATGCCTTCTTGCAAGGCAAGGTGGGTCTTGCCAAAATGGCGACACATCCAAACATTAAGCACACAAAATCACATAATGGATGCATCTACAAAAGAATAGCCACTTCCTCATCAAGTGGCGGAGGCACTAAAGAGGAACAAATTTAAGAGCATGTAATCCTTCACAAATACTAGTTCAACAAATTACTAAGGCTAAGAGGATGACACTAAATCACCTCCAAATGGTGTTAAACTAGACTACTTTCGTCCTCAATTTCCAAATGCTTTCGTCAAGAGTGATCGGATGGTGGTGGAATGATGATCCCTATGATGCTAGTAGCATATGACATGACAAGTCTCGAATTCTCTACAAAAGTAAAGGTCATGGATCGTCCCAAGCTCGACAAAGTGGCTCGACAAAAAGGCTTTTTGGGAATGAAATGCTCAAATCTTTATACACAACGGGTGGATATGACTAGTATTCAAAATTGACCTCATTCAACTTTCACATTTCAAAAATTTAAGATGGGGTTTGTCCCTTCCGGGCTAGTGTCCTTTGCTTTCGCCAATCGCTTATTAGGCAACCGGTTAACCTCTAGACAATAGCTTTTCGGGGTGATAATCACTCTGTCTCTGGGCGGCCGAATTCACAACCGTGTGGGGGCCCAATTCAATGGATCCCGCTCCAAAGCACATCGAAGTGGTACGCCTCCATCAAAACAATTTAAATTTCTCAACTTTCAACAATTCATAACATTTGAGGTTTCCTTGGCATTAAATTACTTCCACATGACAAAACTTTAGAAATGAGCACTTCAAACTTATTGATAGAAAGTATTTTTGGGTTGCCTTACCACAAGGTCAATCAAGGTCACCTAGACAAGTTAACCAAGTCCACATCGCATCACGGGGTTGGATAGGTGACTCACATGCAAACCCTTGACTAGGCTCTGGGTCATGGGTCAAAAGACACTAGTATGACACTATCTAGGGTGTTTTACAACCATTCTAGTAGGCAAAGTCTTAAGTTGAACAAGTATTTGTAATGGCTTAGTTGCTCTTGTCAAAGTTCCTAATTAGGCATTTTTCAAAACATTTCTAAATGCAACTACATGCTATGATGCAACTAATATAAACATCCTAATGCAAGTGATTCTACCAACTAATATGACATATAAACTAAATGCAAGTCCTAAGTTCACATTGTTATACCGCATCAATCAAAATAAAGCCACATAGTCATTAACATAAAGAGGAAAAAGGAGATTGGAAAGATCATACCATGCGGTCTTCAATATCCTCATGTCTCGGATGTGGCGTAGTTGATCAATGTGAACAAGGATAGAACAAACACAATATATACAAAACAATTTATACAAAAGGAAATAAACATGTTTTTGGGTTTTCAATTTTCAAATTTTTATGATTTTCAAATTTTTCAATTTTTTTGGATTTTTGAATAAGAGTTAAATGTTAGAATTCCCATCCCCACACTAATATGGGCATTGTCCTCAATGGCCAAAATGATGGAAATTATGCAAAGATGATGCATGATTTCTACACTAAATGCAATCTACACTAAGCTATACTACATGATGCATGGTTTTTGTTATGACGGAGAGGATAATTTAGATTACCTCCCGTTGTGTATGCATTAACTTCCCCAAACCGAGTGAGACACTATTGCTAATGTCCAAGGATGGGTGTAGTTCATGCACACACTATGCAATGCATGAAACTAATTTGTCATTTTGGATTTTGAAAATGGGAACAATAGAATGAGAACACCTCAATGGTACCGAGGTGTGAGTCCTCTTATGGTGCTAGGACTACTCCAACAATGATCAAAATTAATGAAAATACAAGGTAACAAGACACAAACTTCTTTTCATGAAACTTTGAAAGATAAAGAGGAGAGATGAGAAAACTTCACTTAAACTTAGGTGGGTGCCTCTCGCCCGCTCCACCTAGTGATGAAGTAGTCTTCTAGACATCGGCATCATCTCCCTCTATATCGCTATCCCAAATCTCCTTTGAAGCATCACTCAAACTTGGGTCCATGAACTCGTCTTCCTCACTCTCAAGCTCCACCGTGTCGCCTCCACAAGAATTGCCACTCCCCTCCTCTTGTCTACCGTTGGCCCCTTTATTAGCTCTCTCCGAGTTGGGGAAGAGCAAATCCATTTGAGCCCATGAGGGGAAAGCTCCTTCCTCACTAATCCGTCCTCTTCGAACCATCTCGTGATATTGAGGATAGAGTGCATAGTAAGTGTCCACGGAGGTCTCGTATTGACGGTAGTGTAGATCTTGCAAGATTCCCGTGACAAAGTCGTCACGGGGGAGGATGAAGGGGTTTGGATGGTTATACGGTTGGTAGGGGAAAGGGTAGGGAGGCACTTTTATCTTTTCATTTTGAGTTTGTTGTTCTTGTTGTTGTTGTGGTGGATTTGGTGGTGGTGGTGCTTGCCTTGTTTGACTTGGGATGAGGTAGGATGGCATTGGAGACAAGTTTCCTCTTCTTGGGGAGATACGTGGTAGGTCGGCCATTGGAAGATAAATCGGATCGTTTCCTTTTGTTAACCACTTTATCCGCTTATCGACCCCCTCAAGGGTTATCCAATGGTGATGGACGAGAAGGAGATCTTCATTAATTCTCGTGTTTCCCGTAAGTGGAGTGTACTCATTATTCTCATTGAACCTTGGGTTGAAGTGCTTTGCAAGCCTAGTAATGAGTCCTCCATTCACTATGTGCTTCATTACATCATCATCCCCATTTCTAAACTTTGCCCATTTCTCTAGCAAAACTAGAGGTGCATTGAAGTGATACCCATTTCTCCCTTGAATGTTGAGGTAGGATTCCATAAACACAAGGTCTAATTGGTTCACGATGGTCGGATCTCGGCGGGCAAGTGGAGTGCCCGAAAGAAATCGATATGTAAGCCTCAAGATCGGGTTTTGGACATGAAAAGCAAGACATTCCTTGGTATGAATGAAATCCCGGCCCGTCATGGCCCTCCACAAAGGTTCAACACTATACTTTTTGGGTTTCGATGTTCGGGTAGGTGAAACATCGAGTCCAAACACATTCGCGAATTCTACAAGGGTCATCATCCTAGAAACATTCTCCAACCTAAACTCTATGCATATCACCTTGTTCAAGGTTGTAATCTTCAAAAAGCTCAAGAATTCAAGCACAAGAGACCGATAGGTTGGTTCATACATGCGAAAAAGGGTTGAAAGACCGAAAACCTCAAAGAGAGCTTCCACTTGGTGACAAATCCCAAGTTTCTTCAATGTAGTATGACATAAAAACTTAGTGGGAAGAATATTCTTACTTAGAAGCCGGTGGAAGACTAATCTTTGCACATCATTGAGGAATTCCACATTTGAGAAGTCATCAAGCCTTGTAAGATCTACAATCTCTTCATGTTCCCTTCTTAGTGTATTGAGATGGGAGGTAGAAGAACTTCCCATCATCCTTGGTCTTCTTGCATTCCGAAAAGACGATCTCCTTGGTGCCATTCTTGATTCTTAAGTTGGATTCTTTTGATTTGTGAAAAAGGGTAAGGATGTTCTTTGTTGATTGAGTGTTGCCCTTTGGAAACCCTAGAAAATTGGGGCTTTTTGATCTTGTGGGTTAAGAGAATGATTTGAGTATGTATGGGAGTTATAAGGAGGTGGGTTTTATAGTGCAAGTGGAAGGAGTAGTGATGTGTCACTATATGTGTGGTGGGGTGTAATTTAATTAGGGAAAAGTCGGGTCAAAACACCGTGGTAGGACGAGCGGGTTCGAGAAAAAACGCTCGGATTTATGCTCCTCGGACGGGCGGATTCTAGGCAATACGCCCGGATTCTGTCACAGCGAAAATTTCCAAAATTTGACACCACAAAGACGGGCGTCCCGAGCATGAGACGCTCGGATTCTTTCATGATGGGACGGGCGTCTTCTTTTGAAGACGGACGGATTCTTCTACAGAGATTTTCCTTGAAATGCACAGGTAGAAAGACGGGCGTCTTTTTTCAAATCCTGCCGGATTCTTCAAGACGGGCGTTTTTCCTCCTTGGACGCTCGGATTCACCTTCAGTCCAAAAAAAATCTTCAAATTCTCAGCGTGGCTGGACGGATGGATTTTCTACATAACGCTCGGATTCCAGCAAAACGGCCGGATTCCAGGGAATACGCACGTGTTCAGCTGTGAGTTCATCCTTTGACTTTCTTTCCTCCCTTAGATGCGTCCCCACACTTGGAAATTCGTTCTTTCCTTCATTCAAAATTCATTAGTAACCCTCCCTCACTTACGCTCATGAAAAGAGTTCATGCTATTTATTAAAAACAAATGCAATAAAACAATAAATACAAGTTAGAAGGTTAGTATATTTACAAGTGGTGGTTTAGGGAGGACTCCACCAAACTCTCCCTTTGATGGTTCTTTCAAGGGTGAGGAGGCCCGAGGTAGGTGACCTTGACCTCTCCAACAAACGGTCCTTCATAGTATGGCTTCAACCTTTGACCATTTACCTTGAACTTGCTTCCATCTTCCGCCTTGAGTTCGAAATCTCCATATTTTCCAACATCGGTTATCACATAGGGACCCATCCATCTAGAGTTCAATTTTCCCGGAAAAAAGTCGGTAGCGGGAATTGAATAGAAGGACTTTGTCTCCCTTGTGCAAAGCCTTTTGTCTAATTCTCTTATCATGAAGCAATTTCGTTCTTTCTTTGTAAATCTTTGCATTCTCATAGGATTGTAGTCGGAACTCCTCCAACTCTTGGATTTGAATCATCCTCCTTTGACCGCTCAATTTGAGATCAAGATTAAGTTCTCGGATTGCCCAATAAGCTTTGTACTCCAATTCGATTGGCAAATGACATGCTTTTCCATAGACAAGCTTGTAAGGGGAGGCTCCTATGGGAGTCTTATAGGCCGTCCTATAAGCCCAAAGAGCATCGTCAAGCTTTGTGCTCCAATCTTTCCGAGTCTTATTCACAACTTTCTCAAGGATTTGCTTGATCTCTCTATTTGAAATCTCAACTTGACCGCTTGTTTGAGGATGATATCCCAAGCCGGTTCTATGTTGGACACCATATTTGGTCAAAAGGGATGCAAGCTTCTTCTCATGGAAATGCGTTCCTCCATCACTAATGATCGCTCTAGGAACTCCAAATCTTGGGAAAATTATCTTCTTGAAAAGTTTGGTGACCGTTTTTGCATCATCATTTGGGGTGGCAATTGCCTCCACCCACTTTGAGACATAATCTACGGCCACAAGGATGTACTTATTCCTATTGGATGTCACAAAGGGCCCTTGGTAGTCGATTCCCCAAACATCGAAGATCTCCACCTCTAGAATGCCCCTTTGTGGCATTTCGTTCCTCCACGAGATATTTCCCGTTCTTTGACAAGCGTCGCAATGAATGATGAATTCTCTTGTATCTTGAAACATTGTAGGCCAATAGAAGCCCGATTGGAGAATCTTTGCAACGGTTCTCCTTGCTCCATGGTGCCCGCCGTAGGGTGATGAATGACATCCTTCCAAGATTCCTTGGATTTTCCATTGAGGGATGCATCTCCGGTAGAGCCCATCACTACACTCCTTGTAGAGGTTTGGGTCATCCCAAAAGTACCTCTTCACTTCGAATAGGAATCTCTTCCTTTGGTTGTGGTTCAAGTTTGGAGGGAGTACCTTTCCAACAATATAATTGGCATAATCGGCGAACCATGGGGTGATGTGCCTTTCAAGTTGTGTTTGAATGGCCATCAAAATATCGTCGGGGAATGAGTCATTGATCGGGGTTTCTCCATTTTCATCATGAAACCGGATCCTTGACAAGTGATCCGCCACTACATTCTCGGCTCCTTTCTTGTCTCTTATTTCCAAATCAAATTCTTGAAGAAGCAAAATCCATCTCAACAATCTTGGTTTTGCCTCCTTCTTTATCAAGAGATGTCGGAGAGCACGATAATCCGAAAATACAATCACCTTGGATCCAAGCAAGTAGGAACGGAATTTATCCAAAGCATATACAATGGCAAGAAGCTCCTTTTCGGTTGTGTCATAATTCACTTGGGAGGGGTCGAGGGTTTTGCTTATGTAATAGATGGCGTGAAGAGCTCTCCCTACCCGTTGGCCAAGAACCGCTCCAACGGCGTAGTTGCTAGCGTCACACATAATCTCGAAAGGTAACTCCCAATTTGGGGGTTGGATGATTGGTGCCGAGATTAGTGCTTCTTTGATCCTATTAAAAGCTTCAACACACTCATCAGTGAATTGGAATTGGGCATCTTTAAGCAAAAGTTGAGTGAGGGGTTTTACTATTTTTGAAAAATCCTTTATGAAACGACGATAAAAACCCGCGTGACCGAGGAAACTTCTCACCCCTCTAACATTCACGGGAGGTGGGAGTTTCTCTATCACCTCAACTTTAGCTTTATCGACCTTGATGCCCTTTTCCGAAATCAAATGACCCAAAACAATTCCTTCATTGACCATGAAGTGACACTTTTCCCAATTTAAAACAAGACTAACATCTTCACACTTTTGCAATACAAGAGAAAGATTATGCAAACATGAGTCAAAGTCATTTCCATAAACACTAAAATCATCCATAAAAACTTCCATAATGATCTCTAAGTAATCGGAGAAGACACTCATCATGCATCTTTGGAAAGTGGCGGGGGCATTACATAAACCAAAAGGCATCCTCCTATATGCAAAAGTGCCATAAGGGCATGTGAAGGTGGTCTTATGTTGGTCATCCGGGTGTATAGGGATTTGGAAGAATCCCGAATACCCGTCAAGGTAACAAAAGAATTTGTTGGAGGCTAACCTCTCAAGCATTTGGTCAATGAATGGTAAGGGGAAGTGATCCTTTCTTGTTGCGGAGTTTAATTTTCGATAGTCAATGCACATACGCCAACCGGTGATCATTCTTGTGGGTATTAGTTCATTCTTTTCATTTGTCACTACCGTAGTACCTCCTTTCTTAGGTACCACTTGGACGGGGCTAACCCACAAAGAATCCGATATGGGATATATGATTCCCGCATCAAGTAATTTCATGACTTCTCCTTTGACAACTTCTTGCATGTGGGGGTTCAATCGTCTTTGGGGTTAAATGGTAGGTCTATGGTCTTCTTCTAGATGAATTCTATGCATGCAAAAGTTGGGACTTATCCCTTTAAGGTCATCTAGACTATAACCTATAGCCTTCTCATGTTGTTTCAACACATCAAGCAATTTTCCCAATTGGTCATCATCAAGTCTATCATTAACAATCACGGGTCTGGTCTTTGATTCATCAAGGTAGGCATATTTCAAATTTGGGGGAAGGGGTTTCAAAGTAGGAGTTTGTACCTCACTTTCCTCCTTTGGAGTTTCATTGAGAATTTGCTCCATCTCCATTAGACATTCCATTCTCATAGCATATTCAACTTGTTCTTCATTCTCATCAACCTCATTACATTCGAACTCCATGATGGGTTCCTCTTGTTCTTGAGCTTGTAAAATATCTTCTAGGATGGATTGCTCATCCTCTATGGGTTGACATGCTTCCACTAGAATGTTATGCACTAATTCGGATTGTGCACGAGTAAGTTCTTTGTTAGCTAGAGCGGCCTCAAAAAGATCCACCTCCAATTCCCAATACATATTTTTAGCCTCACTTGCTTCCAAGGCCTCCAATGCTTGCATGGGATCCTTGAAGAAAGGTATACTCAAGTGGTCCTCTACAAAACAATCTATAAGATCCATCTCGCAAAATATCGAACAACTTAAAAATGATTAGGACAAACCTTGAGGAGTTTTACTTCCCCAAGGCGAAGAAAGACACAACTAATAACAATAAAAGGAAATCTAAATCAAACAAACACCGTCCCCGGCAACGGCGCCATTTTTGATCGGTCCGTTTCGTGTTCACAATTAAAGGTGTGGTCGTTGGGTCACGTCCGAATCAAAACACAATTTATAACTTCACAAATAACTCTACAATTAGTAAAGAGGCAAGTAAAGTTCGGAACCCAAGGGACGGGAATTGAGATGAGATTTCAATTGAAACTAGTGGTGTCTTAGGGGTGTCACAATTTGGGTTGATGTAGAAGGTCACTAACTAAAATAGCAATGAAAATAAACAAGCAAGATGAATTAAAAGGGGTGTAAACAATTGATTAAAAAGCACTAGGGTGTCATGGGATCATAGGGGAATCATGGGAATTGATCATACAAACATGTTCTCAAATTATAAGCAAGCAATTATTGTTGTGATGGATTGAGTTGGGTTATGTCTTACAATCCTAGGAAAGTTTGGGTCCCGGAGCCGAATCGATTAGATTGTACAACACCTACAAGTCGACTTAATCTTCCCTACTCAACAACATGCATGGTCTAATGAGACTCGAGTTGGGTTATGTCTTACAAGTCTCATTGAACAGATTGGAGATGGTGGTAAATGCAAGGATTCATAGGCTTAGCATTTCATCAAATATAACATGTGCATGAGTTGAGATCAAAACAAGCAAGCAAATAAAACATGAAAGCATATTAATTTAAGCATGAATCATTCCCCATGTTGGTTTCCCCTAATCACCCATTAACCCTAGCTAAGAGACTACTCACTCATTATCATGTTGATCATGCTAGCAAGGTTGTCAATCATACCAACAAAATGAAACATGATGAATAAATGAAAGTAATTAACGATAATTAAAAAGGGATTAAGAGAATTATACCTACTAATGATTCCAATAATAAAGCAAAGATAAAAGAAGTACTTGATGCTTGATTGAGAGGTTGTCAATCTCCCAATAATAACCCAAATAATCTTCAATTATCCAAAATAAAAGATGAACACAAGAGAGATTAAGGAAATAAAACTTGTATTAGAACTTGATTAATTGTTGATTACAAAACTAAAGAGAGATTTGATTGATATTAACTACTCTAATTATTGATAAGAAGAACATACTCTTCTAATTAGACTAATGGGGTATTTATAGTGGAAATTAGGAGGATGCATTAGGGTTAACTAAGGGCTAAACTAGTAATTACACTTTTTAGATTGAGCAGGGAGGAGCCGGTATTTTCCGAAGGAAGGGCTTCTTTCTTTGTAGCTTGGAGAAGAGGAAATCGCGCTGTAGAGGAATCCGGGCGGATTAGGGTCGGGACGGGCGGATTCTGGCGATGGAATCCGAGCGGATTGGAGAGAATCCGGGCGGATTGTGGTGGGCAAACCCGAGCGTCTTGGTGGAAAACTGCACGGATTGTGCAGGTGGAGGACGGCCGGATTGTGGACAATCCGCACGGATTGTGCCTCAGCAAGACTTCTTCTTCTTTTCTTCCCTTTTCTTCATAAATTCCTTGGGGATTTCCTTGGGGACTCAAGGATCCTTTCTCAACATTGCTCATCTACTATCATATGTACAAAGGCCTTCTAATCTTGTCTCTCCTTGATGCTTGGTCATTGGATTCGATCAATTTAGTCTCGTTTTGCCATGAAAATGCAAGATTCTTACTCCTTTCCTACCAAGGGATCAAAATCTCAAAGAATATGCAAAACAAAGAACTAAAGATAATAAATGACCCAAATATGCACTAAAAAGCATGGGAACAAGGTTAATTCGGGGGCTAAATATGCGCTAATTATGGTCACATCACTATGTGATCGACTAGTCATCTCACATGACTTTATGGCACTTGAACTTGCCATCAATCGCATCACACTCTAGTCACTTCGAGATGTCACCTCATACAAGTAACTATGGGCAAATACAATGCTAATCCGTGTTCACTTAAACGGGGTTCAATTGTCTCTACAACCCGTTGGATGTAACAAGGTATATGGTGAGTTAATAATAACTCAAACGACAAATGTCGACATCACACTCGGGTAGTCAATACAAGATTACAGCCTTGTGATGCATATCGTAAGTGTGTAAACACTTGTTGATTTCAATAGATGTTTAACATGTTACGTGTCCATGTTTTCAAACTTCTTAATCGTATTATCCTTTACATTCATGTTATCACTCATAGCATGAACCTTACCAAGTACATATCAAGGTTCCCGACCTTGGTTTTGGCTCTTCATCTTGAAAGAACTTCCTTATCGAATATCACATAACGAACGAATTTGTGGTGAATGATATAACTTGTACTGATCAAGTACTTCAGCCACACACAATGCACTAGGTAAATGTTTTGTAGAGTCTTGCAACAATTTGTCAAGATGATTAGTCTAGCACTTCTCACAAGTCCTAGCATATTAGGAAAGATTAGTTTTGAGCAACTTCTTATTCAACTAAGTATCTTTCCAAACTTCTTATTTCTCCTTTTAGCTTGAAAGGCTTAGGATTCTCATAAATCCTTACATGTGCTCGGATTTTCATTAATATGTGCAACCTCTTGTCACATAACAGAGCATTCTATCAAACACCGAAATCGCTCATCGGATTCTACTTGAGAATTCATGACGTTTCTATTATGGCTTACCAATGAATCATCATGCTCTTATGCATATGATTCACCATTGGACATGTGCATGATTATTCTAATGGCGGAAACATTAGTTACTAATGATCATGAGATCAACCGCTCTTAGGTTCAATGAACGACCATGACTTCTAATGGCAATTCCATTTTCATTAACATGAATAACCTATGTGTATGTTGATACGATGTGTATTTCTTAATACTAATCCAATAATTCTTGATGTAATTGGATTCATCATAGTCCATATTCATCCAGAATTGAAAACTCAAATACTTCTTTGTGAAAGAAGATATTAGCTCGTCATTCCTAATGAGTAATGAGTTGTAAACATTCAAAGGATGATAGCTCCCACTAAATTCCATGTCTTCACATGATAATTTCTAAACTCCCACTCAATTCCACATGTTTCGAAATTTACTTCTTAATTGAAACATTTCAAGAATTGAAAAATTGCATTGCCAAGTTATTAAGATAAAACCATATATGTTCCCATCATATCCATTCAAAATACCTATTTTGAAGTGGTCTCATCTTAACCTTATGGAAAGAGATTTTAATCTCTAACTCACACATATCAATGTCATTATTTAAATATAAATAATATCTAGAACACGTCCTTCGAAATACCCTTTTCGGAAGGAGGTTTAACCATTTCGTTTTCATAATGAGGTTAAGTAATGACTTTTGCGAGGTTAAAAAAAAACTTAGCTATTGAAGATATCGGTATATCAATCCTTGCAACTCGTTTATTACTAGTATGTTACTTTGATTCATTTAGGCTCTTAAGTAAAGTTGAAACTATTGGTCAAAATTTATTATAAACTAGTCAATTAAGACTTTACATTAGTCATTCTTCTTCCAAAACTTTCTTTTGGTGTCCTCACGTAGTTATCTTAAGAATATGTTCTTTCGATTACTTCACTTGGTCTCTTTTGTCATGTAGATCTATTGGAGACCATAGATCTCATCTATTGGGTATACTATATAAATAGATATACCTTCATTCAAATCATTCTCTCTTGCGTAGATCTCATTTACACAAGTACACAAACTTATCTTGGTGTGAGTTGTGTCCTCATTTTTCTCCCACTCTATCTTTAGAATAAATACACTATAGATTCAAAGATAGCATATGAGACACAAATAATGATTTTGAAGTATAAGGAGAACTATCTCATAGGTGGACTAATAGTTTTAGATTTCGTAAGTGTACTTGGTGATTGACATTCCTTTAAGAGAGTTCATAGACTCAAAATCACTTTGTAAATGATCATACACAAGCCTTAAGCATGTGGACATATAATGAATCCCGTCATTATATTTGTCTATTAGATCACTTTAAGTGAATAATCATATGTTTCTTAGAGCAAACATTTAAATACGAATTTTTAGAACAAAGGATAAAATGATAAAACGGGTGACTTGGGTTGCAAACCAAGCCACCATTATCCAAAATACAACCAATTATCAAAAATACCTTTCCATGTCGAACACGGAAACTTAAAGGTTCTAAAATCCAAAACATGAATAAAATAAGACAATAAAAAGCAAAGCTCCATGAAAGCTATTCCTAGCTTCTTGATGGTTTCTCATGCTTGCTTTTCTTTTCCCTTGTCTTTGCTTGGTGGAGGCCCTATTTACAATAAAAAGGGAGATAAATTATCACAACTTTGTATCACAATACCATAGTTGAATTAGAAACATAAAAGAAAGGATAGTCATTTACCTACTGGAGTGATCTTTCCAGCCTTAATATCACCAAGGTATTTGGAACAATTTCTTTTCCAATGTCCAATACCATTACAATAATGACATTTATCAAGAGGACCCTTCTTGATTTTTGAAGTTCTAGCATCATTAGCCTTAGCTTTGGTGAAAGTGGGAGCTTGTTTCTTACCCTTCCTCCCATTCTTCTTGAACTTCCCCTTGCTCTTAGTGTTTATGTTAAGCACATCCTTTGGTGGGTTCACATTTAACCCCATGTCCCTCTCGGCTTGCACAAGTAACTTGTGCAATTCTTTAAGAAACACATCCTTGTCTTGCATGTTAAAATTCACCCGGAATTGAACATACGCTTTGACTTTGGATAAGGAGTGTAGAATCCTATCTACAATGAGTTCTTTGGGGATTTCAACTTTTTGAATCTTCAAGGTCTCGACTAGCTCCATAAGTTTGAGCACATGAGGGCTAACCTTTTGGCCCTTTTTGAAGTCGAGATCAAAGAATGCCGCGGCCGCCTCATATTGGACGATCCGCGGAGTTTGTGAAAACATTGTCACAAGCTTGGAGTAAATCTCATTAGCGGTGCCCATTTTAAAGGCTCTCCTTTGGAGATCCGCCTCCATTGCAAAGATCAACACGTTTTTCATTGCGGCGGACTCCTTATGGTAAGCCTCATATGCTTCCCTAGTGGTGGCGGTCGACCTAGTAATAGGTTCGGGTGGAGAGGCCTCGGTTAGGTAACGAAGCTTGTCGTCACCTTGGGCGGCTAATTTGAGTTGGGCATCCCAATCGGAGAAATTTGATCCATTCTTTTCAAGTTTACATCGATCCATGAAGGATCGGAGCCATGATGAATTAGCGAGAGGCGTGGCGTTAGGGGTTGGTGTAGCCATATGTTATGAGAAAAAGAAGTGGTCTACAAAACAAAATAGAAGGAGTAAAACCAATGTCGTTTTAATAATAATAATAATACTCGTAAAAATTTGATTTAAACAAGTTATGTTGCATTTATCTAGTGACCTCTACCCAACTTAGATAAATGATTCCAAGACCCAAATTCATATCGATTTAGGCACGGTAGGGCCGATTAAACCCTTATCAATATAACTCGGTGGATTAACTTTTTAATCGATTCTACTTTTAGAACTCTTGTTCGATAAAATTACTCTAATAATTATCTATAGCCCGGAACACATGCGACTACGGTCACGAATACTTCCGTTGAGCTCAATCCAAATTTCGAATAAATGTGTCCATGATCCAAATCCACATCAACTTGGGCACGGTATGGCCGATGAAACCCTCATTAACATGAACTCGGTGGATAAACATTCATCACCCACTTCCCCTACGTAACAAGGTTTGTACCCCGGTAGGGCCGAGTGCACTCCCTCACGAAATAGGTTTTCATGGTTTCTACTATTTGGTAAGGCTAAGTCTCAATTGATTGTTTTAGCGAGAGGTCATGTCAATTTATTAACTATCACGTTTTAAGTGAACTAAAGAGGTGAACTACGATAATTTTAATTGACACGGTCGATAAACTCGATGAAAGATGATGCATGTTTTAGTTATGGCGATTTAGCGATGCATGCGACATATAAATAAAATGCAAAGCATAAAAATAAATCCTAGTATGGCCTTCCTAAAATAGAAAATCTAATTAACTATTACATATTCGGAAACCAACTCCATTGGTCCCTTGAACTTCGGTTGTGGCACGCATCTCGAGGTAACACCGTCTTTATGTATCGCCATCTTGAAGAAATCCATCTTTGGGAACTCCGAAATAAATAAAATTACATAACAAATTACATAATTTCCTATTATACATTTGTAACTAAAATAAAATAAATCTATTAAATTACAAAACGGTGATACGAGATCACAATAAATTACAACCGAATCGATATTCCCATACATTTCGGGTAATACCAATTAAAACTAAGGCCATACTAAGTAAAAATTACATAATTCAAAATTACATAAATAAAATTATGACAATCATAAAGAAAATGCAGCATTATAATATATATGAACATGCCCAATATAATGCTAAATCGCCTTTAAATAGCCAATATCGTATATTACTCGGTTTTTACGGATTTGCGTGATTTCAACATTTTATAATCACAAAAATTACATAAATTCATATTTATGCATAAGTTAATTACCCTAACCTCTTAGGACTCAAAATTTAGTCTTCACTAATTATTTGACCATAATTAACTCATATTTCTAAAATTTGTTCATTAATGGACTTAAAATTACAAAAATAAGCTATAAACTTCAAATAAATCACAAAATTTCAAATAAATTCAAAATTTGAAATTTAAACTCATGAACATTCTGAAAAAATACCATGACACTCATAATGTTCAAAAACTTAGGTTAAAAATTTTGAATTTTATCCTAAAAACAATGTTGCGGTTTATCGGTTTTAACAAAATAATCATAAAAACATGAGAAAAATTATATTCATCAACTTTTCAATTTTAGATCTGAAAAATATAATAAAATGCAACATGTGATGTTTTTCTTTAGTCATAGAGTATGTTTTATTAATATTTCACTAATTAAGTCACTATTTATGCTATTTTTCTTCAAAAAATCATAAATCATGCATAAAGACTTCAATATAGCCTATTATTTTACACACATCTTGTAAAATTGCATGTGACAACATACTAAATTTCTATGACCAGATTCGAAAGTTATCTCATATTAACCTATTTTTCACCTAAATCCGATTTTAATAATGAAAAATCCATTTTTCGAGCATAATAAGTCCAAAAATTATGAAAATTTACAGGTCATCTCAAAATAATATATGTGATAACATATCCAAAAATCATCTGAAACTTTGAAGTTTAGCTAATTTTAGTCCAAAAATGACATTTTATTCATAAAATCATATTTTTAATGCCATTATTATATAATATGAACAATAAAAATCCATAAATTAACCAAAATATCCAAAAAATATTTTAGGACCAGAAATTTTAACATGCATAATGATTTTCGTGATATATCATAATAACACAAATTTAACAAGTTTTATATGTTAATCGTATAACTCGAAAAAACGTTTAACCGATTTGCATGCAAACAACCTTGGCTCTAGATACCGATTGAAAGAAAAGTAGATCTATATACTCAACATATTCATATATGTATTAGGTTAATTTAATCATAAAATTAATTGGTGATCTTATGCATGCAAACTATAAACAATATAAAGAAGAAATCTTTATCTTACATTGGATTTTCGGTTTATTAGGGCACAAGAGAGATCTCCTTCTCTCTTGTTCTTGTGCTTTCCTCAATGGATGAACAAAGACCCAAGTATAGGATCTCTCCCAAAGTTTAATACCCAAGGCACACTCTTAATAAAATTAATATTATGTATACTAGACAATATTAATTTTGTAGGAAAAATTGACCCAAAATAATTTGGTTTGATCTCCTAAAACCGGTTAGGAGAAAGGAGAGAAAGAAGAAAATATTTTATCTCTCTAAAATATTTTTATGATGAATAATTGAATGAATAATGCAACAATTATATTTTTATGTGTAATAGGTAAAATAAGAGGAAAAACCAAAGTGGTTTTTCCTCTCCAAAAACCGGGTGGAAGAGGGGGGGGGGAGGGAGCCAATGCATGCTCTAGTTGCTCTTCACAATGGACACTAGGTATGCATGGCTAGTCAATTAGGGTAATCATCATGTTTACCACTCAAATAATAAACACAATATTATCCTAATTCTCCCTTAATTTCGGTACTCATAGATAATATGGACTCCATATTATCTTTGTCAAAATGTCAATTTGTCTTATGTCACATGTCATATGTTACATAAATTTGTTATGTATTTTTAACATATTAAAAATCAACGTATTAATAAAATACGTCATATACAAAAATCGACTCAGTAATTCGCAATTACTAGTACCAAAATATTTTACCAATTATAATCACAATAAATTGTATTTATAATAATTCATTCAAATTCAATTGTTTCCTTAAACAATAATTTCATCTGAGTAATGATACAATTCGATTACTCAGATCGTATCTCATTTAATTAAATTTCAATGAGATACGTAAATATTACTTCCAAAATCGTCCGTCAATTTTAAATAAATTAATTGACTCGTAACGTTATACGATCAATTAATTGATCAATTAAGAGTGTTTCCCTTTAGGTATGACCTAGGGGATCAACTGATCACCACCGTCGCATTTGAAAGAATGTCAAACTCTAGTCAGCCAATCATTACCGATATGTGTGGACCAGTTGACAGTAAAATATTACTTCCCAATTGTATTCTTTATAATGAGACTTAAACATGTGATCATCATGGTCAACAGTTGTGATCGCATTATTGTCGGAGGACACATATTCCAACAGAATAGTGGTCGATCGATTACTTTTTTTTTTTTTTTTTGTACTCGATCGAGTGATTTCAGCAGCAAAAGCTCTCGATCGAGTACAAAAAGTACTCGATCGAGTGATCCTTAGTATATTCCTGCAAAAGACGCAATAAAAACAGCCCGCAAAAACTAACAAAGCAAGCATACGATATATAGTCTATGGTACGAAGACCAATTATTACACACAACTGAAATAAAATGCAATGTTTGAAAAACAACTAAAAATAAATCTCCGGGTTGCCTCCCGGGTAGCGCTAGTTTCAGACAGGTCCCAACTCGACCTTCTTTTTCATCCAGCTGCTCTAATTAGCCTGGTCAAAACAGCTCAAAGCGTGCAGCAACCGATCAAACAGCTGCGCATGTGCTACACAAAAATGTAAGTAGCACCATAAAATAGCAATAGCATAGGAATTAAAATGAAATAGCATTTAAGTCTAAAAAATTTCCTATGACAGCTCCTAAAAACATCCACAAAATAATTCCTCCCTCCAGCTAAGGTCGGAATATAAAAGCTCGAATTAACCGCAGGTGGAAAATAAAGCATCTCAGGAGCATTGGACTCAAAAACAACGCGAATAGAATTTAGATGCTCAGACGGGTAAAAACTGTGAGGTGGAGGAATCTGGTCTGCTAAGGGAGAAGGTGGGTATTCATCCCAAATGCAAGGGACGGTAAAGTCAATTGGGTCAATTGGGTCCTCTATAATAGGTTCATCTACTATATCATCATAACTATCCTATTTAACCTCAAGACAGTCAAAAATTTTCTCCTCACTCCCCTTATCAGTAGACTCGTCAGTAGGGAAGTTCTCAAAAAGACCCTCCCAGTCGTCCTCACTATCTGTGGAAGAATCATAAAGGGGTTCTAAACCTTCCCTATAGAAAGGATTGTCCACCACACTAGTAGTCTCCTCTATGTCTGCGTCAAATTTTATAGCATCCTCTATATTGGTTTCTAAAGTCTCACCCATCCCCTCGTCTGAGTCAACATGAAGAGAGAAATTGGGTTTAACAGTTTCAGCAGCAAACCAATCAAAAAATTCTAATACCTCTTTTACGGGGATTCCTTCGAAATCCCACTTACCATTAGCCTCGAGGTATCCTCGCCCCGGATGATAGACCGGCAGATTTGATCTCCCGAAAACCTTCCTCGTCTTGGTTCAAGAAACTCCTCCAACCTGTCTATATAAGCACCAAAGCTTTCGTTCTCGTCCTGCGGAAATCTAAGAACGGAAGACATAAGAACGGTCTCAAGGAACCGAAATTCCTTGAGACAAAAGACAAACTAAACAAAACAAACAGAAAACAATTGCCTCCCCGGCAACGGCGCCAAAATTTGACAGGTCTGTCGTGTACCTGTCAAAAATAAACTAACTCAACTAACTATATAGCTAGGGAAGTCAGGTCGATCTCCACAGGGAGGCAAGATATTTGTAGAAGTCCGTCTATTTGGTCACAAATGGGGGGGGGGGGGGGTTGTTTGATTTGTTATCTAAACTACGAGATTTAAAGGAAAGAGAAATAAGGCAAGAGCAATAAAAGCAGAGAAATAAGGATAAAAACTATCAGATAGAGAGGGACATGTCAGGATTTCGGTTCACTACGGTAGTCCAGTGACTCAGTTGTAAATGACTCAGACGAATTAATGTAAGACGGATGTTGAAAGGTCCTCTCGGTCCACTTCCTATCCTAAAATACCGCTAACTTAACTTTCATTCTCGTCAGGGTAGTCTATTGTTCATAGCAGGCCTATTTAGTCCAATCTTTGATCTATCAGATTTATTCACTACCTAGTTCCTATCAAACTTTTACTGCGTACTTCATTCCTCTCTACTGTAACTTTATTTCGGTATTGCTTTCGCTTGGATTTTGTGTTCTTTACGCCGGATTCGCATCGATTGTAATTCTTTCTCTTCTCTTATTAATAATTAATCTTTTGTTTGCTTTAATCTCTTGTTTCGTTACATTTACTCCTTTGCCCTAATTTCTCTTTTATGCAATTTATTGTTTATTTCATAATGTTTTCTGCTGGAAATCTATCTGCTGTTAGTTTAATTAGCGACATGAGTAGGTAAACCCCTTTCATGTTGGGATTAGGGGATCTGCGGTAGGAAAGTGACGATGTAGTAAATGAATTAGATGAATTGATTACAAGGCTCTGTCACCATAGCAATTTAATTGTATTTATTCGACTTAGTTGAGTGCACACTTCTAAGTTAACCTTTAATCTAGCTAAAATTAATCCTAGATCGAAGATTGGACTAAATAGGCACTGCTATGAACAGTAGACTACTACTGCGAGAAATGAAAGTTAAGTTAGCGGTATTTTAGGATAGGAAGTGGACCGAGAGGACCTTTCAACATCCGTCTTACATTAATTAAATGTCATTTACGGTTGAGTCATGGACTACCGTAGTGAACCAAAATCCGACATGTCCCTCTCTATCGATAGTTTTTATCCTTATTTCTCTTCTTTTATTGCTCTTGCCCTTTATTTCTCTTTCCTTTAAATCTCGTAGTTTAGATAACAAATCAAACAACCCCCCCATTTGTGACCAAATAGACGGACTTCTACAAATATCTTGCCTCCCTGTGGAGATCAACCTGACTTCCCTAGCTATATAGTTAGTTGAGTTAGTTTATTTTTGACAGGTACACGACAGACGTGTCAAATTTTCCAAAATTTGATACGGTCGTTTCTGTACCAAAAATAAACCTAAATACAACTAACAGAAGCTAGCAGTAAGTAGGGTCGATCTCCACAGGGAGGCAAGATATCTGTAAATGGTCCGTCTATTTGGTCACAAATGGGGGGTTGTTTAAATTGGTTTTCTAAACTAAAAGCTTAAAGGAAAGAGAAGTAGAGAAAAGAGCAGTAAAGGCAGAGAAATAGAATTAAACTATCAAGTAGAGAAGGGTCATGTCAGGATTTCGGTTCACTACGGTAGTCCAGTGACTCAACTGTAAACAACTTAGATAAATTAACGCGAGATGGATATGGAAAGGTCCTTTCGGTCCACTTTCTATCCTAAATTACCACTAACTTAACTTTCGTCCCGTCGGGGTAGTCTCTTGTTCATAGCAGGCCTATTTAGTCCAATCTTTCGATCGAGGATTAATTTTAGCCGATTAAAAGGGTGACTCAGAAGCGTGCACTCAACTAAGTCGGCAAATACAGTTATATTGCTATGGGGGACAGAGTCTCACAAATAATTCATCTAACCTATCTATCGGGTCAACTGAGTCGATTAAATTATTGATAAGAAGAGCGAGGTCGTCACCTTTCGGTCCTTAAACCTACGATTATACCCTTTCGGTCTCTAATCGCCCTAGGGTCTCCCTAATTTAGCTTTCGCCCTAGTTAGGTATCACCTATTGTAATTAAGCAAGCCTTCCCTTCCAATCTTTCGATCTAGGTCAGGGGTAACTAATTAATCGGTCTCCTGCATGCATTCATTCAACCTAATCACAATTATATTGCTTAATACAATTCTTGTCGCAAAACTAATCTAATTTACTCGATCGAGTAGATTTTCTACTCGATCGAGTGGTTTAAGCTTTAGTTTACTCGATCGAGTGGTTTTAAATCACTCGATCGAGTGGATTCTCTTATGGGCTTGGTCTTTTTAGTTTTATTCCGTCATTAGGTCAAATAATTCCTATTTTCTTATAAATAGGAAGTTAGGACGTCATTTGTAATCTCTCTCATCATATACATCTCTTAGTTTACATCTCAAACACTTGGCTACGATTTCCGATCTACAACTTTGTAACCGTAATCTTTCCCTTTTAATTCATTCTTGTTCCTTTATTGCTTTTATTATTTCTCTATTTAGTTATCATGTCTTATATTATTAGATTAGCAATTGCTAGTGTAGTATCCCGAGCCATGCGTAGCTAATTCCTTTAATATGTTAGGACTAGGGAAACCGTGGTAGCAATATGTTAGGATCGACATGATTAGATTAGTTTTGCGACAAGAATTGTATTAAGCAATATAATTGTGATTAGGTTGAATGAATGCATGCAGGAGACCGATTAATTAGTTAGCCCCGACCTGGATCGAAAGATTGGAAGGGAAGGCTTGCTTAATTACAATAGGTGATACCTAATTAGGGCGAAAGCTAAGTTAGGGAGACCCTAGGGCGATTAGAGACCGAAAGGGTATAATCGTAGGTTTAAGGACCGAAAGGTGACGACCTCGCTCTTTGATGTGACCATAATTAGCGCACATTTAGCCCCCTAATTGAGCCTATTTTGCATACTATTATAACATTCTTTGGCCATTTTATCCGTCAAAACCTTCCTATTTGCTCTTCTATCGCATTTCATGTGTTTTGTAGAAAAGAAGATAATAAGGCGGGAATTCCCATCTTTCGTGCACATTTGGGAGCTACTTGACGATAATAGATGGACTAGTATGAAGAAGAAGCAAAGACTAAAGACCAATCTCGCAAGAATAGAATGGAAATGAGCAAAGAAGTGAAGAAGAGAAGAAGGACCACGACTGAAGAACAATCCGAGCGGATTGTACCTCAATCCGCCCGTCTCCGCTGAACAATCCGAGCGTCTTGCTCTCTGATCCGCTCGGATTGCCCCACCTCAATCCGCCCGTCTTGCTCCCTGATCCGCTCGGATCCCTTTGACCAATTCCGGCCGTCCCAACTCCCACCAAGCACGGATTTCTTCTCAAAGACGGTTTCATCTTCTCCAAGCTTTCAAGAAAGACTCCCTTCCTCCGAAAAATACCGGCTTCTCCCTGCTCAATCTAAAAAGTGTAATTACTATTTTAGCCTTAGTTAACCCTAAATGCATCCACCTAATTTCCACTATAAATACCCCATCTTTGTAATTAATCGGGAGGTGGTTTTGGGTAGAAAATCCTTCCTTAGATTAGATTAGGAGTAGATTAGAATAAGATTACTCTTTAATCTTTCCACAAATTACACATTAATCTTTCCATAATTATTGTTCAAGTTTATTATTTAAGTTTATTATTGGGTAATTGAAGATTATTGGGTTATTTTTGGGAGATTGACAACCTTCCATCAATCATCAAGTTTCTTCTATTATTCTTTGCTTTATTATTTGGATCACCTCAAGTTGGTATAATTCCTTTACTCTTTAATCTTTATTGTTTATTTCTTCATTCTATTATCATGTTTATACTTGTTATGATGATTGACACCATTAATGACATGTTTCCCATGATAATGAGTGAGTAGTTTCTTTAGCTAGGATTAATGGGTAATTAGGGGAAACCAACATGGGATTGATTCATGCTTAATCTAATATGTTCACATGATTAAATTGCTTGCTTGTTGTGATGTCAACTTTATGCACATGTTATGTTTGATGAAATGCTAAGCCTATGAATCCTTGCATTTATTATCATCTACTATCTCTTCAACTTGACTTGTAAGACATAACCCAACTCGAGTCTTGTTAGACCGTGCATAGAAGTTGATTAGGAGGAAAGTAAGTCGACTTGTAGGTGTTGTACAATCTAATCGATTCGGCTCCGGGACCCAACCCTTCCTAAGAACCGTAAGATATAACCCAACTCGGTCCCTCCACAACATTAATAGCTTGCAACCTTGTAAACATGTTTGTATGATCAACATCATGAATCCCCCATGACCCCATGATATCCTAGCACTTTTAATCAATTGTTTACATCCTTCTTTTATTGCTTGTTTTACCTTATTGTTTGCATTAGTCTAGACACAACTACAAACCCAAACAAATCGTGACACTAGCATAAATTGAGATAGATAGACTTAGAACCCAAAGCACACCGTCCCATGGATCGACCTCGACTTACCGCTAACTAGTTGTTTGTTGAGTATTATAAATTGTGTTTGATTGAGAGCCCGACGACACTCCACATCAAAATGGCGCCGTTCTTGGAACGGTGCTATGTGATTAAGTTCTTACTTGTTTGTCTATTTTAATTGTGCTTTCACCTTGAGGAACTTGTTCCTCAAGGATTGTTCTTACCGTTTTTGTGTAGTTTCCATTGTTTGTAGTTATCTCTTTGTCTTAAGTAATGATGACTCAAGACTTGACATATGGAGTATGTGGTGGATCTTTTGAGTATGATTATGGGTATGGGGAGTTTGAGGAGCAAGTCAACACAAACCTACCTTATTATTTGTACAACGAAAATCCTAACCACTACCCCAATTTTTCTCACCAAAATTACCACACCCAATATCAACAAACACCCACCCAATACCCATTTCACAATAAACTTCAATTGCCACAATACAACCACTTTCACACTTACCCACAACAAAGAGATGAACCCATTCAAAACATGATTCTCCGAATGATGGGAGATCAACAAAACTTCTTCAAACAAATGCTAGAAGAGAGCCGGAAAGAGGACATTGTTCTTCAAGGCATTGTTACTCATGGTGAGGAGTTGGAAGTTCAAATTGCCCAATTAAAGGAATTCCAAACAATTACTCACAACCGTTCTTTGGATATTGAGCATAAATGCGAGTTTGAAGTAGTGACCTTTGGCATGAATGATGAGAAGTGGGAAGAGCCAAGTTCCTTGAGCTCTTGTGACTATGAGAGTGTTGTGTTTGATGAGGAAGACATGAGGTTGAGTAAACCAAATGCTCTTAATCTTTGTGAGTATGAGGGTGTGTCCTTTGATGTGAACATTGAGGTGTTGGAAAAAGAGCTAGATGAAGCCCCCATTCATGATTTACGTGAAGATAGCAACAATGATGGTGAACCTAGAGGAGGAATTCGTAATATCACCTTGCTTGAGGAGCCTATCCTTGAGACATTTGAGATACCCTATCATGAAGAAGAACGTCCTTCCTTTACCCTTCACGAAGACAACTTGGCACCTATCATGGAGCCAATGATCATTGAAGAGGATATGTTAGATCTTCTTCAAAAAGCCAAAGTGTCTTACAAGAGTTATTTGGTGAAAAAGCTCAAAGAGAAAATTGCTCGTGAGGCTACTTGTGAAGATTTGGCACCCACAATCTCAACTCCTAAGGTACCCCGTCATCAATGCCATAAGGATTCTCCTTCCACCTTGGAAGGATTGAAAAACCAAAATGCTATCACCGTCACCAAAATTGAAAAAGAAGGTGGTGAGTTGAAATCTCCGGATGAAAATAAGCCACACTTCATACCTTATGTTGATAAGAATCATGGGCTTCTTGGTTTGAAGCATTGCAAAGACTCAAGTGCTAAGGGTAAGGTGAAGAAGAGAATGGATGACAAGCTCCCTTGGCCAAGCTTCATTTTGAAATGGTTCAAACCTTATTCATGCTTATTTGAGGATTGTGCTCAAGCCTTTGACCTATTATTGAGAGCATTAAGCAACATGGACAACAACAAGAATCTCTACTATTTGAACTAGTTTGGTGGAGTCCTATCTCAAACCACCATTTGTAAGATATTTCTTGAACTCTTTTATTTTGTACATTTGCATTTGTATTTAATTTCTTGCATAAAAGAGAGGAGAGAGAGAGTCATCTTACATGATTTTTGAGCAAGCTTCAGAAAAAGATAAGGAGAGAGAGAAAATCAATGCAAAGGGGTTTACTATTTCACGAAAGAAGAAAGAAGAAGAAGAAAGAAGCAGAGACGAGCGTATTCAAGAAAATCCGCCCGCCCTGGACCCACGGAAAAAAAAAAAAAAAAAAAAAAAAAAAAAAAACTGAACTGATGAAGAATCCGAGCGGATTCAAAGAAATCCGCCCGTCCCAGGAGATCCGTCCGTATTCTTTGCGGGACGCCCGTCCCAAATGTCGTCCAGAAGCAAGATTTTATTATACGGCAGAATCCGTGCGGATTTTTAAGGATCCGCCCGTCCTGTTGAATCCGTGCGTCTTACAAGAGATCCGTCCGTCTTCTTCCTGCTTCCCAACAACGAAATTTTCTTCGTCGAAGAATCCGTGCGGATTCTATAGAAGACGCCCGTCTTGCCCAACAAGGATCCGCCCGTCCCGTGACAAATCCGCTCGGATCGCACTATTCATACGGATAAAATCGGTTCAGCCCAACCCTATCCGTTCGGATTTCCCTTCTTTTTCTATAAAAACACCCCCTTTCTCCCTCATTTCCTCATCTCACCAAACCCTAAAACACTCTCCTAAATCCTCAAAACCTCATCAAAATCATCTTCAATCCTCAAAACACCCACATCACATTACCAACATGAGTTCCAAGGGAAAAGCCAAGAAATTGTTTGATTCGATCGGAAAGAAGCGCAAGGGATCCACTTCTTCAACACCACGAGAAGTGATAATGAGGGGAGGTATTGAGCAGCTCCACAACTTCCAAGAGGTGATCTTTACTTCCGACGACCAACGCGAGACTTTCGTCAAGCTTCTAGGTAAGAAATTTGAGCCTACTCAATTTGTTGATACTAGGGTGTTGGACATCCTTCAAATAAGGTACCCTACCGAGGCATTCTTCAATGGCCTTGGCATTGGGGACTTCTTCCATGCTCATGAGGAGACTTACCTTAGTCTCACGCTTGAGTTCTTGAGTAGCCTCAACATTGTGGCGGATTCCCGCAACAATTTAGGGATGGAGTTTAGGTTGTGCAACCGAGACCACTCCCTCTCTCTTGAGGAGTTTGCCTATGTTTTCGGTCTTGAGATACCCACCAACTATACCGAAAAGCCAGACAATTTTAATGTGGATCTCCTTTGGAAAGCAATCTCCGGGAGGGACTTTGGCAACATAAAGCGTTGCTATACTTTTGCCATTCAACACCCGGTGATCCGATTCACCGAACGCTTTGTTGCCGGATGCATCAATGGGAGGTACGAGCAAGATCGGTGTACCCTCCTAGACTTGACCTTTCTTGAGTCTCATTTAAATGTTCGAGCGGTGAGGCGTTATAACTTCAATACGCCACTTGAGATACTCACTAGGTTCCATGACTTTGCCCAAGGGACTTCTCCACTTAAGACCTTCGTGATGGGAGGTCTAATTACAATTTTGGCTAAGCAACTTTGCCCCGGGTTCAATGCCCGAGGTAACTATATTCCTCTTGAAGGGAGGACTTTGATTGATGAGCACACCATCTTCCATAGTCATCGATGGTGCACTTACACTGAAGATGGGAGTGTGGAATGGTTCACCAAGGGTTGCTCTTCTATGATCCTTGAAGGATGGAAAATACCGGGCATTGACCCAAGATTGAGTCCATACTCTCCCCCGCCAAGCTACCTCCTTGATATCCAAATTTTTGAAGATCCCCCTGAGAGGGAAGAGCCACGCCGTCAACCACCTCGCGGAGGGCCGGGCATACAAATGCGCCCACCTTCCTACGTCCCTATCCCACCTTACCCCTTTCCACATACCACTTTCCAACCGACAATCCCCAATGCGCCGGGGATTAATGATTTGATGGCACTCATGAATAGAGTGGACCTTGGGGTGCACAAGGGGAGGGAAGACAACTACTTGGCCCTCTACCCCCAATACTATAACATGGCTCAGCAAGGGTATGTTGACCCTAACGGTCCTTTGCCCTCTTGGGCACAACCGGAGCTCTTGTTCCCAAATTATGGGGACCAAACTAGGAGTCGCGGCGATGGAGGGCATTCTAGCCAAGGTGGAGGGTACTCGGGTCAAGGAGGAAGTTTTGACCAAGGAGGCTATTGGGGTCAAGCACCCGGACATGATCAAGCCGGGAGCTCTCATGGTTATGGCTATGACCACGATGAGGATGACGAGTGAGAGAGGCCTACTTCACCACTTCCATTTGTATGATACCCATCTTCCCTCCCTCTCTTTTATACTTTTATATTGCATCTAGTATAGTATTTAGCTTGCATTTGTATTATATTGCGTTAGCTAGTTCATAGTATAATTGTATTCTCACATGATTCATGTAGTTAGTTGCATATAGACTAGAATTCATGCATAGTCACTAATGACCAATCCTATTCTTTTCTACACTAGAAATGGTGTTTAAATCGGTTTGGGGAGGTTTGATCATAGGTGACCATAGGTTAATAGAAATCATGCATCATATAGTTTAGATTGCATTCATTTGTTATATATGTCATATAGAATTGCATTTAGTTAGAGCATGCATTCATTCATATCATATCATTGCATTTGTACTTTATTTCCAAAAAAAAAAAAAAAAAAAAAAAAAAAAAAAAATTCAAAAATTCAAAAACATGTATTTCCTTTTTATCCCTACTCCTACATGTACATTGAGGACAATGTCCAAAATAAAGTGGGGGATGGGAATTTATATTCCAAAATGCATAAAAATTGAAAATTTTCGAAAAATCCCAAAAATATGTCTTTTAATTTCATAAAAACAAAAGCCATAAAAATTTGAAAAATTGAAAAATCCAAAAACAAGTTCATTTCCTTTGTAGTGTAGACTTGTATATATTGTTTTGTATATATTGTGTTTGTTCATCCTTTTTCACATTGATTGACTACGCCACATCCGAGACATGAGGATATTGAAGACCGCATGGTATGATCTTTCCAATCTCCTTTTTCCTCTTTATGTTAATGACTATGTGGCTTTATTTTGATTGATGCGGTAAAAACAATGTGAACTTAGGACTTGCATTTAGTTTATATGGCATATTAGTTGGTAGAATCATTTGCATTAGGATGTGTATATGTTAGTTGCATCATGGCATGTAGTTTGCATGTTAGAAAATTTTGCGAAACCGTCTATTTGGGAAGCTTGACAAGTGTATATAGGCCCTAGTAGATGCTTTTTATTCTTAAGACTTTGTTTGTAGAATACTTGTAAAACACCCTAGGATGTGTCATGCTAGTATCCTTTGACCCATGGATTAAGGCCTAGTCAAGAGTACCTTGTGGTGTGATAACTCCTTGGCTACCGTTTATTCCAAGGTGACCCTTGAAACCATGCATACTTCTATCCATCATCCATGTTCTACCACATTTTTGTCATCAAAGGGAATGGGCACAAAAAGAAATCAATTTGAGTTCAATGAAATGAAAAGTGAAAGAAAGTTTGCAAAAAATGCATCAAATGAAAAGAGGAGCAAAAATAGAACTCCTAAGCTTCAAATAAAAGGCACCCTCGTTACTAATTGGGGTGACTTTGAAAATGTTCAAAAAGAAATGCAAAAAAGTTGTCAAGTATTGAAATGCCAAAAATCAAAAGAAATGGCAAAGCAAGTGTTCTCAAATGTTATATGCCACAAGAAATTGGGGGGAAAAACAAAAACAAAGCAAACTCCCAAAAAGAAACTCGAATACTATCGATCCCTTTATCCATCGTATCCATTTTTGTGCATGGTAGAGAGGGGACGACCCTTCTTCTTGTCTAGGCAAGAGGGGGAATTCCGCGATCCTCCAGTGTTTCTAACACCATAGGGAGTCTATTCTTGACAAAAGCATTTAACGATTGAGGACAAAGGTACCCTAGCTTGACACAACTTGGAGGTGATTTATTGGCATCCTTCTAGGCTTAGTAGTTTGAAGAAATTGTATCTATGAAGGAGTGTGTACCCTTGAATTGCTTCCCTTGTAGATAATTTCCGCCACTTAGATGAGGAAAGTGGCTATTCTTTTGTAGATGCATCCATTACTTGATTTTGTGTGCTTAATGCTTGGATGTGTCGCCATTTTGGCAGGACCCACCTTGCCTTGCAAGAAGGCATCCTACCTCATGGTTGTCTTGTTGTGAGTTGAAGGGGCGGAGTGAGACCCGCTAATTGTCTCATATCGGCTATAGTATTAGGTTAAGTTTAAATAAAGGTCTAGTTTTAGTCACCTCTTTACTCGGGACGAGTAAAGGTTCGGTTTGGGGATATTTGATGTGACCATAATTAGCGCACATTTAGCCCCCTAATTGAGCCTATTTTGCATACTATTATAACATTCTTTGGCCATTTTATCCGTCAAAACCTTCCTATTTGCTCTTCTATCGCATTTCATGTGTTTTGTAGAAAAGAAGATAATAAGGCGGGAATTCCCATCTTTCGTGCACATTTGGGAGCTACTTGACGATAATAGATGGACTAGTATGAAGAAGAAGCAAAGACTAAAGACCAATCTCGCAAGAATAGAATGGAAATGAGCAAAGAAGTGAAGAAGAGAAGAAGGACCACGACTGAAGAACAATCCGAGCGGATTGTACCTCAATCCGCCCGTCTCATTGAACAATCCGAGCGTCTTGCTCTCTGATCCGCTCGGATTGCCCCACCTCAATCCGCCCGTCTTGCTCCCTGATCCGCTCGGATCCCTTTGACCAATTCCGGCCGTCCCAACTCCCAGCCGCACGGATTTCTTCTCAGCACGGTTTCATCTTCTCCAAGCTTTCAAGAAAGACTCCCTTCCTCCGAAAAATACCGGCTTCTCCCTGCTCAATCTAAAAAGTGTAATTACTATTTTAGCCTTAGTTAACCCTAAATGCATCCACCTAATTTCCACTATAAATACCCCATCTTTGTAATTAATCAGGGAGGTGGTTTTTGGGTAGAAAATCCTTCCTTAGATTAGATTAGGAGTAGATTAGAATAAGATTACTCTTTAATCTTTCCACAAATTACACATTAATCTTTCCATAATTATTGTTCAAGTTTATTATTTAAGTTTATTATTGGGTAATTGAAGATTATTGGGTTATTTTTGGGAGATTGACAACCTTCCATCAATCATCAAGTTTCTTCTATTATTCTTTGCTTTATTATTTGGATCACCTCAAGTTGGTATAATTCCTTTACTCTTTAATCTTTATTGTTTATTTCTTCATTCTATTATCATGTTTATACTTGTTATGATGATTGACACCATTAATGACATGTTTCCCATGATAATGAGTGAGTAGTTTCTTTAGCTAGGATTAATGGGTAATTAGGGGAAACCAACATGGGATTGATTCATGCTTAATCTAATATGTTCACATGATTAAATTGCTTGCTTGTTGTGATGTCAACTTTATGCACATGTTATGTTTGATGAAATGCTAAGCCTATGAATCCTTGCATTTATTATCATCTACTATCTCTTCAACTTGACTTGTAAGACATAACCCAACTCGAGTCTTGTTAGACCGTGCATAGAAGTTGATTAGGAGGAAAGTAAGTCGACTTGTAGGTGTTGTACAATCTAATCGATTCGGCTCCGGGACCCAACCCTTCCTAAGAACCGTAAGATATAACCCAACTCGGTCCCTCCACAACATTAATAGCTTGCAACCTTGTAAACATGTTTGTATGATCAACATCATGAATCCCCCATGACCCCATGATATCCTAGCACTTTTAATCAATTGTTTACATCCTTCTTTTATTGCTTGTTTTACCTTATTGTTTGCATTAGTCTAGACACAACTACAAACCCAAACAAATCGTGACACTAGCATAAATTGAGATAGATAGACTTAGAACCCAAAGCACACCGTCCCATGGATCGACCTCGACTTACCGCTAACTAGTTGTTTGTTGAGTATTATAAATTGTGTTTGATTGAGAGCCCCGACGACACTCCACATCACTCTTCTTATCAATAATTTAATCGACTCAGTTGACCCGATAGTGTAGTTGCCACGGTAGACCGATTCCTAGCATATTTTCTCTTTTACCTGATTTATCCCCGTATTTCTTCCTTATTATCTCTTATTTTGATTTCTCTTCCCTTAATCCTCGTAGTGTAGTTACCAAACAATTAAAACCCCCGTTATTCATAGACTAAAATTAGACAGATAAATCTCATTTTGCCTCCCTGTGGAGATCGACCCTACTTACCGCTAGCTTCTGTTAGTTGTACTTAGGTTTATTTTTGATACTGCGATGACCGGTATCAAATTTTGGCGCCGTTGCCTGCCTTTGTCAAGTTAGTAGTTTAGTTGTTGGGATTGTTACTTCATTTTTGGTGGCATATGCTCATTTTGAGATATTGTTGGGAAGATGAAAAAGGAAGGAAAGAAAGAAACAAAGAAAAAGAAAAAAAAAGAAGGAAAATGATTCGAAAAAAAAAAAGAAAAAAGAGTGTTGTACTGTTTGAAACGGTCGATCGACTGCCCATTCTGGTCGATCGACTGCCGCCCGAAAGAGAAAAATCAATTCGCATGATTCAAGTCCTTATTATATGGCGATTTTTGCTCCCATGTTGCATTTGTATCTTATGGGGAGTTGGTTGATTTATTGTTGTGGAGATTTCGAGATTTGTGCTTCTAATTAGCACCGGGTTTTATTGTTGATTATGAGCAAGAAGTGGATGTTGTCATATGGTTCTGTTTAGATACTAGCTTGATCACCTGTACCTCCTCATTTCCATAAATGTTTTGCCTCTTCTTACCCATTACCTCACGTATCCATATATACCTCGGCATGTGTCATGGTCATCTGTTTGGTTGGAATGCATATGCACGGTTATAGAGATTACTTTCATATTAGATTGCAGGCATGCTCTTATAGGTCGTAGTTAGGTGAGAGTCACTACAAAACGAATTCTTTCTATCTTACATATTTTCACCTATGCTTATTTGAGTCATTTGAGCGACCCGTGAGAGTCCATAATGATAAGTCTCTACAGTTGACGGTTCAGCAATTTCTAACGACTTCATAACTCGTTTGCATGATTCATATGCTAATTGATTGTTGGTTATTGCATTAAACTGGTTTAGGCTTTACATGTTGCATTTCGCTCTGAGATTGAACTCGTTCCATTAGGTTTTAGGATCGAGTCTAGTTCTTGCTTGGGGACAAGCAAGGGTTTGGTTTGGGGAAGTTTGATGCGTGTCATTTATATGATGTTTTCCACCTCATTTTACACGCATTTCAGAGCTCATTTATGTAGTTTATGCTACTATTTGCCCCATTTCGTCTACTTTCGTATTTTTATGTAATATTGCAGATTTATGCGGAAATGAGTAGATATTGAGCTAAATCCGTCCCCGAGTATCTTGCATTGCATTTGACATGAAGTATTTACGCAAGGAATAAGCTTGGTGCGCATTTCGAGGCCCGAAAGACTAATCCACGAGGAGTTAGAAGTCAAGTATCAGCTAAAGCAGTCGATCGACCGCTACCTATGGTCGATCGACCAAGGCACGAAACGGCGCCAAAATTTGACAGGGCAGTCGTATACCTATCAAAAATAACCAACTGGCTCTAACTAATATAGCTAGGGAAGTCGGGTCGATCTCCACAGGGAGGCAAAAATGAGATTTATCTGTTTTAAGTTAGTCTAAGAGTAACGGGGGTTTGAGTACGATTTCTAAACTAAGAGAGGAGACAAGAGAAATTGAGCGATAAAAATAAAGGGATTAACAATAAACAGAGAGAACTAGGATTGTCGGGTCATCAATGAATGTCAGTCAATTGCAGATAAGGTCACAAATTAGTCGATGTGTCGGTCTAAGGGGCAACGAATATCTCCTTTCGGTCTCAATTCGCCCTAAAATGCTATTAGCTTAACTTTCGCCCTCACTAAACCATCCTATTGTTCACTGCGGGTCTCACCCCTTCCAACCTTTCGGTCTAGGTCAAGGCTTACCAATATTAAGTAGGCTAAATGCATCGATTCAAATAGCTAGAAACAGTTAAAGCAGTGATTAACAACATAGACTTAACAACAACGACAAATCCGTAAACCTAATTAGCAATTAACATCGGTTCATCGACTCCCCTAAATCCTAGCAGGGGAATTAGCTAAACATAGATAAGGGAAGAGCAAGAGCGAAAAATAAAGGAATAAAAAACATCATAAATTAAAAATAAAGTAAAGGAAGAAAAAGAGTAAGGAAAGGAATTACTGATTAAGAGATCCGGAAAAGAATGGTGGAAAAGTGTTTAACAGAGAAAAGAGAGAAGGAAAAGCATGAAGTGTGATAGAAGCGTCGTCCTAGTAGTATCCAGGATAATTATGACCTAATCCCGACTTCCTTTATATAGGGAAGCGAGATTTTACAAACACAAACCCAATCACGGACTAAAAATCCCGAGCCCAATAGCAAACCACTCGATCGAGTGCTTTTAAACTACTCGATCGAGTAAAATAAAGCTTAAACCACTCGATCGAGTAGAAAATCTACTCGATCGAGTAAACTTTAAATTGAATCTACTCGATCGAGTAGAAAAAGGACTCGATCGAACATAATTGTACTCGATCGAGTACTTTCCAGCGCACAATTTCCTGCTTTGCGCACTGAACTTCAAATGGCTGCCATTTCTTCGTTACTTGGGCAAATAGGGCGAATCTGGTGGCGTTGGAAAGCTAAGAGGACAAGATTTCATTTCCAATTGGAATCACCTGAATATCTGTTGTAGAACTCAAGATATGGCTCTCTAAATTAGGCACTAGCAATTTGAAGTTCTTCCTTTGCTCGCCTAGCTATCTTTCTTCTTTGCGCATCTCAAAATAGCTACATTCCCGCTCCAAACTCACTCTTCCTCCAAATGCATGCTAAACGGACGGTAAAAGGCTTGATTTCACTACTTTCTGGTTCATTCCTGCAAATAAGACAAAACAAACCAAAGTAGCATATTCAGGGCATTTCGTAGCATAAAACTACGATAATAGCATAGAAATACGTGCATAAAAAGGCCTAAAAAGACTATATAAAATGCACGTATCAAATCTCCCCAAACCAAACCTTTACTCGTCCTCGAGTAAACTAAAATGCAACTAATGGAACGGAAATGATAACTCAGTGCTAGCTTAACTTGTCTACTTAAACTAATTTAATGCAAGCAAACTAACACTCATAGCAAACAGTCAAATGCAAACGAGTTGTAAGATGTTCATAATAAAGCTGAACCGTCGACCTTGCAAGACCTTTAAAATTGGACTCTCACGGGTCACTCTTCTCTTATGAAGCAAAGGGTGAACATATATATGTAAGAGAGAAAGAAAAATAGTCGCTCACCTAAACTACGACCCACATAAACATGTATGCAACTAATATGATAGACAATTCTAACTACCGTACACACATTCCAACCAAACAAGGTCCTGTCACAGCCGAGGGCTTACAAAAATATGGTAAAGTGAGGCAATGGGTAAGAAAAGGCAAAACATGTTATGGGAATGTGGAGGTATAGGCGACCAAGCTAGTACCTAAACAAAACCATATGACAACATCCATTTCCAACTCAATTACGAATTAAGCACATGCGCCCTTCATTTGGCACAAAATCTCACCAAACCAAACTGAAAATACTCCTCAATAAATACAGATAGAGCATAGGAGCGAAACCGTCTCATCAAACAACATCTCTTTTTCTTTTTCTTTTTTTTTCGAATTCTTTTTTTTTCTTAGAAATCTTTTTTTTTTGTTCACGTTTTTTTTTTCAACTTCTTTTTTTTCTTTTCTTTCTTTTTCACGTTTTTTCCATCATCCTCCTTCTTTCTTTCTACCAACTCCAAATCATATCTCTTCGAAATCTTTTTTTTTGTTCACGTTTTTTTTTCAACTTCTTTTTTTTTTTCTTTTCTTTATTTTTCATGTTTTTTCCATCATCCTCCTTCTTTCTTTCTACCAACTCCAAATCAATATGATATGAACCAAATTTGGCAAAATAAAATATATACCGCAAAACAATCTAAACTAGCTTGACAAGGCAGGCTAAATTTGGAATGTAGCTAAGGGTCAACAGGCAAATTTGGCTAATGTGGAGTTTATGGGTAAAAATGAAAGAAAGGGAAATTGTAAGCACCTCCCTGCATGTGACACCAACCACTAACCCGAATGTATGCAGGCAAAAAGCAATTGAATTTCATATTTGTGCAAATTGATGATACATGTTATGCAAGGAGTAACTACTCACAATCCTACATGAAACCGGTCACAAATGACACCAGTTTATACGGCTCTAATCCTTAGAATTTATAAGTAGTTCGCCAAAATTTCAGGTCAAGTCTATTCGTTCAGCTAAATTTAAACATTAATTCGTAGACATGCAAAAAACAAAGCTAAAAAGATAATAGTTCAATGCAAGGCTTAAGCAAAAAGACAATTTATACTGCAATTTCATCATTGAAATCAACCGTTCCGACTCAACCTACATGCTAAAATAAACGTGAAATTTTTGAAATTTTTAGTTTTTTTTTTAATTTTTATGGAATTTTAAATTTTATATGAAAAATAAACAACAATGCATACGGAAATTAAACGTGATAACAGAAATGCAAATAAAAACAAGATGCAGACACAGATATGGATGCATAACCTCCCCAAACCAAACCGTACAATGCCCCCATTGTACCAAAACATGGAAAGGAAATGCAAACTAAAAGAGAAAGAGAGTAAATACGGAAAGCTCACAAGAATACGCGAAGAAGGGACCTCCCCAAACCAGCCAGCAACGTGGGAGGTCGCTAAACAGCTCAAATATCGTCGCAGGAAGCAAATCCAAATCAATAACACTCGATAGCAGTCGAACAGTAGTCGATCGAGTGAACAGGGCGTCTAAAACTGCTCGATCGAAAGGAAATTAGGTCGATCGAGTAGTTCTCTCTTTTGCAGGTGCTCGATCGAGTGAAATAACTGCTCGATCGAGAGGGTTTAGCAGCAAAAGTGCTCGATCGAGTACAAAAAGTACTCGATCGAGTGATCCTCAACGTGTTCCTGCAAAACGCAAATAAAAACAGCCCGCAAACTAACAAAACAAGCATACTGATATAGTCTATGGTACGAAGACCATTTATTACAACTAAAACTAGGAGAGTAGCGCTAGCTTCAGACAGGTCCCAACTCGACCTTTCTTTTCTTCGAGGCTCTCTAATTAGTCATAATCAAAACAGCTCAAAGCGCGCAGCATTAGATCATAAATCTGCGCATGTGCTACACAAAAATGTAAGTAGCACCAAAGTGGAATAAAGAAATAGGAAATAAAAATGTTCAATTGTTTAAGTCTAACAAATTTCCTATGAGAGCTCCTAAATTTATCCACAAAATATAGGAGCGCGGGAGCAATAGACGATAAATTAGGATTTACTCGATCGAGTAGATTTTCTACTCGATCGAGTGGTTTAAGCTTTAGTTTACTCGATCGAGTGGTTTTAAATCACTCGATCGAGTGGATTCTCTTACGGGCTGGGCTTTTAAGCTTTATTTCGCTATTAGGTTAATAACTTCCTATTTTCTTATAAATAGGAGAGTAGGACGTCTTTTTTAAAGTACCCACACACTATCAGACGATGTTTTACTACTGTTTTCTGTTCTGCCTCTTATTTTCCTGGATCTATTTGAACCTTTCTCTCCTTTTCCTCTTTAATTTAATGTTTGTTCCTCTTTCTCTCTTTATTTATGTTCTTTATTTAATTATGTCTAGCTAAATACCTCTGCTAGGATTAGGAAAGTTAATGAATGGATGTTAATTGCTGATTAGGTTATTAGATTCGTCGTTGTTGTTTAGTCTTTGTTGTTAATCGCGCCCTTAATCGTATCTTGCTAGTTGATTCAAAGCAATTAGCCTTTTAATATTGGTAAACCTTGACCTGGACCGAAAGGTTGGAATAGGCGAGACCCGATGAATAATAGGATGCTTTAGTGAGGGCGAAAGTTAAGCTAATAGTATTTTAGGGCGAATTGAGACCGAAAGGAGATATTCGTTGCCCCTTAGACCGACACACCGACGATCTGTGACCTTACTTGCAATTAATCGACGTTCATTGATTACCCGAAATCCTAGTTTCCCTTTTCTCTGTTAATTTCCCTTAATTCTTTCTCTCTTGCCTTAATCTCGTAGTTCAGTCAAAACATTTTAAACCCCGTTACTCATAGACTAAAATTAGACAGATAAATCTCATTTGCCTCTCTGTGGAGATCGACCCTACTTACAGCTAGCTTGTTTAGTTGTACTTAGGTATTTATTTTTGATATGAAACGACCGTATCAAATTTTGGTGCCAAAATTTGATACCGGTCGCATCCGATATCAAAAATAAACCTAAGTACAACTAACGTAAGCTAGCGGTAAGTAGGGTCGATCTCCATAGGGAGGCAAAATGAGATTTATCTGTCTAATTTTAGTCTATGAGTAACGGGGGTTGATTGATTGTAATTAATCTAAAACTAATTTAAAGCAAAGAGAGAAAGAGTACGAGAAAATAAGAGCGAGTAATAAGAGAGAAAGATACTAGGATTTCGGTCAAGTCTATTCGTTCAACTAAATTTTAACATAAACTCGTAGATATGCAATAAGACAAAGCTAAAAAGATAATAGTTCAATGCAAGGCTTAAGCAAAAAGACAATTTATACTGCAATTTCATCATTGAAATCAACCGTTCCGACTCAAACTACATGCTAAAATAAACGTGAAATTTTTGAAATTTTCAATTTTTTTTAATTTTTATGGAATTTTAAATTTTATATGAAAAATAAACAACAATGCATACGAAAATTAAACGTGATAACAGAAATGCAAATAAAAACAAGATGCAGACACAGATATGGATGCATAACCTCCCCAAACCAAACTGTACAATGCCCCCATTGTACCAAAACATGGAAAGGTAATGCAAACTAAAAGAGAAAGAAAGTAAATACGGAAAGCTCACAAGAATACGCGAAGAAGGGACCTCCCCAAACCGACCATGAACATGGGAGGTTGCTAAAGGCCCGGAATACCGTCACAGGAAGCTAATCCAAGTCAAAACTACTCGATGGCACTCGAACAGTGGTCGATCGAGTGAACTGGGCATTCAAAACTGCTCGATCGAAAGGAAATTAGGTCGATCGAGTAGTTCTCTCTTTGCAGGTACTCGATCGAGTAAAATAAATGCTCGATCGAGAGGATTTATCAGTAAAAGTGCTCGATCGAGTACAAAAAGTACTCGATCGAGTGATCCTCAGTGTATTCCTGCAAAACGCAAATAAAAACAGCCCGCAAATAAACTAAACAAGCATACTGAGATAGTCAATGGTACGAAAACCATTTATTACAACTAAAACGAAATAAAATGAAAAAAAAATTCTCCGGGTTGCCTCCCGGGTAGCGCTAGCTTCAGTCAGGTCCCAGCTCGACCTTCTTTTTCTTCGAGCCTCTCTAATCAGTCATAATTAAAACAGCTCAAAGCGCGCAGCATTAGATCATAAATCTGCGCATGTGCTACACAAAAATGTAAGTAGCACCATAAAACAGTGATAGTATAGGAAATTAAAATGTAATAACATTTAAGTCTAACAAATTTCCTATGACAGCTCCTAAAAATATCCAAAAAATTATTCCTCCCTCCAGCTAAGGGCGGAATATAAAAGCTGGACTTAACCGCAAGTGGAAAAAGCTCAGGAGCATTGGACTCGAAAATAACGCGAGTAGAATTCAGATGCTCAGACGGGTAGAAACGGTGAGGCGGAGGAATCTAGTCTGCTAAAGGGGAAGGTGGGTATTCATCCCAGATGCAAGGGACGGTAAAGGCAATTGGGTCAATTGGGTCCTCTATAATAGGTTCATCTACTATATCATCGTAACTATCCCATTTAACCTCAAGACATTAAAAAATTGTCTCCTCACTCCCCCTAGCGCTAGACTCGTCAGTAGGGAAGTTCTCAAAGAGACCCTCCCAGTCGTCCTCACTGTCTGTGAAAGAATCATAAAGGGGTTCTAGATTTTTCCTATAGAAGGGATTGTCAACCATGCTAGAAGTCTCCTCTATGTCTCCGTAAAAAATTATGGCATCCTCTAGATTGGTCTCTAAAGTCTCACCCATCCCCACGTCTGAGTCAACAAGAAGAGAGAAATTGAGTTTAACAGTTTCAGCAGCAAACCAATCAAAAAATTCTAATACCTCTTTTGTGGGGAGTCCATCAAAATCCCCCTTACCTCTAGCTTCGAGGTATGCTCGCGTAGGGACATTCATTCCCTTGATGATAGACTGGCATATTTGGAGTCCCGAAAGAATTCCTCGTCTTGGTTCGAGAAACTCCTCCAACCTGTCTATATAAGCACCAAAGCTTTCGTTCTCATCCTGCGGAAATCTGAGAACGGAAGACATAAGAACGGTCTCAAGGAACTGAAGTTCCCTGAGACAAGAGATAAACTAAAAAAAAAAAAAGATAAAACTGCGCTGCCTCCCCGGCAACGGCGCCAAAATTTGATACGGTCGTTTCTGTATCAAAAATAAATACCTAAGTACAACTAACAGAAGCTAGCGGTAAGTAGGGTCGATTTCCACAGGGAGGCAAATTGAGATTTATCTGTCTAATTTTAGTCTATGAGTAACGGGGGTTTAAAATGTTTTGACTGAACTACGAGATTAAGGCAAGAGAGAAAGAATTAAGGGAAATTAACAGAGAAAAGGGAAACTAGGATTTCGGGTCATCAATGAACGTCAGTTAATTGCAAGTAAGGTCACAGATCAGTCGGTGTGTCGGTCTAAGGGGCAACGAATATCTCCTTTCGGTCTCAATTCGCCCTAAAATACTATTAGCTTAACTTTCGCCCTCACTAAAGCATCCTATTATTCACTGCGGGTCTCGCCTATTCCAACCTTTCGGTCCAGGTCAAGGTTTACCAATATTAAAAGGCTAATTGCTTCGAATCAACTAGCAAGATACAGTTAAGGGCAGCGATTAACAACAAAGACTAAACAACAACGACGAATCTAATAACCTAATCAGCAATTAACATCCATTCATTAACTTTCCTAATCCTAGCAGAGGTATTTAGCTAGACATAATTAAATAAAGAACATAAATAAAGAGAGAAAGAGGAACAAACATTAAATTAAAGAGGAAAAGGGAGAGAAAGGTTACTGAAATAGATCCGGAAAATAAGAGGCAGAACAGAAAACAGTAGTAAAACATCGTCTGATAGTGTGTGGGTACTTTACAAAAGACGTCCTACTCTTCTATTTATAAGAAAATAGGAAGTTATTAACCTAATAGCGAAATAAATCTTAAAAGCCCAGCCCGTAAGAGAATCCACTCGATCGAGTGATTTAAAACCACTCGATCGAGTAAACTAAAGCTTAAACCACTCGATCGAGTAGAAAATCTACTCGATCGAGTAAATCCTAATTTATCGTCTATTGCTCCCGCGCTCCTATATTTTGTGGATAAATTTAGGAGCTCTCATAGGAAATTTGTTAGACTTAAACAGTTGAACATTTTTATTTCCTATTTCTTTATTCCACTTTGGTGCTACTTACATTTTTGTGTAGCACATGCGCAGATTTATGATCTAATGCTGCGCGCTTTGAGCTGTTTTGATTATGACTAATTAGAGAGCCTCGAAGAAAAGAAAGGTCGAGCTGGGACCTGTCTGAAGCTAGCGCTACTCTCCTAGTTTTAGTTGTAATAAATGGTCTTCGTACCATAGACTATATCAGTATGCTTGTTTTGTTAGTGTGCGGGCTGTTTTTATTTGCGTTTTGCAGGAACACGCTGAGGATCACTCGATCGAGTACTTTTTGTACTCGATCGAGCACTTTTGCTGCTAAATCCTCTCGATCGAGCAGTTATTTCACTCGATCGAGCACCTGCAAAAGAGAGAACTACTCGATCGACCTAATTTCCTTTCGATCGAGCAGTTTTAGACGCCCAGTTCACTCGATCGACTACTGTTCGACTGCTATCAAGTGTTATTGACTTGGATTTTTTTCCTGCGATGATATTTGAGCTGTTTAGCGACCTCCCACGTTGCTGGCTGGTTTGGGGAGGTCCCTTCTTCGCGTATTCTTGTGAGCTTTCCGTATTTACTCTCTTTCTCTTTTAGTTTGCATTTCCTTTCCATGTTTTGGTACAATGGGGGCATTGTACGGTTTGGTTTGGGGAGGTTATGCATCCATATCTGTGTCTGCATCTTGTTTTTATTTGCATTTCTGTTATCACGTTTAATTTCCGTATGCATTGTTGTTTATTTTTCATATAAAATTTAAAATTCCATAAAAATTAAAAAAAAATTGAAAATTTCAAAAATTTCACGTTTATTTTAGCATGTAGGTTGAGTCGGAACGGTTGATTTCAATGATGAAATTGCAGTATAAATTGTCTTTTTGCTTAAGCCTTGCATTGAACTATTATCTTTTTAGCTTTGTCTTTTGCATGTCTACGAATTAATGTTTAAATTTAACTGAACGAATAGACTTGACCTGAAATTTTGGCAACCTACTTATTGTGGGGTAATATCCGTATAAGACCCTCTAAATTTAGGACTATAACGTAAATTTAGCATGCGAATTATTGTCATAAAATGTAAATACAGCAATGAAACGATAAGTATAAAGAATCAACCTCGGGTCCTTTGATGCACGGCGTAAAGAACAGAAATCAAACGAGATTCCCTCCTAATTGTTGCACCCAAGACTTGTCCGAGATATGCCCTTGTGCTAGAAGGTGTTCTCCGATTGCCTTGCAATATTGGGAGAACTGATGTGAGTTTTTCGAGATGAGAGATCTCGGTTTTTCAGAGAAGAATGCTCTTCAAAACCCTAATTATTTTTCATTAATGTTGATTAGGTTAAACCAGAGGAGGAGCTCTCCTTTTGTTCTCCTAATCTCGGTTTGGCCGAGTGGATCAAGGAGGGAATGGGCTTCCGTTTTCTCCTTATGTTTAACTCGTGGCACGACCCGAAATCCACTAAATGTATATGACACGGTTTCATTATAAATTGTCATCGGTTATCGGATATTAAAACATCAACTAATAAGACGGATTAGTTGAATTATTAATGCATGTCCGACAAAGACAATATTGTATAATTATATTCAATATACATTAATTAAATATAAATCGCTTATATTTAATTTTACGAATCAACTGGTTAATTCGCCTTAGCCCATGATATTTAATCCGTATTAAATATAATATCTCAACATCACATTTTTGACTAATTACTAGTCAAATAACTCGGACTAACTGGTTAGTCAAATTTGGCATCTACATGACTGTATTTTTATACTGTCACGTCTCTCAAACGTATCCTATAGGTGTGACTTTTAGGGACCAGTTGATCACCGCCATATGTATGACAATAACGTCAAACTTATCTAGCAAGCCAACCGTTATTGATAAACGTGGATCAACTGATAATAATACCAAAAGTATGCCCGTTGATCCTTTTTAGAGGTTTATAAGTCCTTGCACTAACTGTTAAGGACACCAACCCCAACACTTATAAATTCCAAGGATTAGAGCCTTATAAACTGGTGTCATTTGTGACCGGTTTCATGTAGGATTGTGAGTAGTTACTCCTTGCATAACATGTTCATCAATTTGCACATATATGAAATTCAATAGCTTTTTGCCTGCATACATTCGGGTTAGTGATTGGTGTCACATGCAGGGAGGTGCTTACAATTTCCCTTTCTTTCATTTTTACCCATTTAACTCCACATTAGCCAAATTTGCCTGTTGACCCTTAACTACATCCCAAATTTAGTCTGCCTCGTCAAGCTAGTTTAGTGTATGTTTTGCGGTATATATTTCATTGTGCCAAGTTTGGTTCGTATTCTGTTGATTCGGAGTTGGTAATATAAGAAGAAAGGGAGGATGATGAAAAAAAAAGACGTGAAAAAGAAAAAAAAAAGAAATGAAAAATGAAAAAAAAAAACAGAAAAAACGTGAAGAAAAGAAAAGAAGAAACCGAAAAAAAAATAGAAAGAAAAAGAAAAAAAAAAGAGTTTGTATTATTGACGGTTTCGCTCCTATGCTTTATTTACATTTATTGAGGAGTATTTTAAGTTCGGTTTGGTGAGTTTGTGCCAAATGAAAGGCATTGTGCTTAATTCATAATTGAGTTGGAAATGGATGTTGTTATATGGTTTTGTTTAGGTACTAGCTTGATCACCTATACCTCCACATTCCCATAAATGTTTTGCCTTTTCTTACCCATTGCCTCACTTTACCATATTTTTGTAAGCCCTTGGCTGTGACAGGACCTTGTTTGGTTGGAATGTGTGTACGGTAGCTAGAATTGTCTATCATATCAGTTGCATGCATGTTTATGTGGGTCGTAGTCTAGGTGAGCGACTATTTTTTCTTTCTCTCTTACATATATATGTTCACCCTTTGCTTCATGAGAGAAGAGTGACCCGTGAGAGTCCATTATTAAAGGTCTTGCAAGGTCGACGGTTCAGCTTTATTATAAACATCTTATAACTCGTTTGCATTTGACTGTTTGCTATAAGTGTTAGTTTGCTTGCATTAAATTGGGTTAAGCGGGCATTTGTAGCTAGCTCTGAGTTATCTTTTCCGTTCCATTAGTTTGCATTTAGTTTACTCGAGGACGAGTAAAGGTTTGGTTTGGGGAGATTTGATACGTGCATTTTATATAGTCTTTTTAGGCCTTTTCATGCACGTATTTCCATGCTTTTATCGTAGTTTATGCTACGAAATGCCCCGAATATGCTACTTTGGTTTGTTTTGTCTTTTTTGCAGGAATAGACCAGAAAGTAGTGAAATCAAGCCTTTTACCGTCCGTTTAGCATGCATTTGAAGGAAGAGTGAATTTGGAGCGAAAATGTAGCTATTTTGAGATGCGCAAAGAAGTAAGATAGCTAGGCGAGCAAAGGAAGAACTTCAAATTGCTAGTGCCTACTTTGGAGAGCCATGTCTCGAGTTCTACAGCAGATATTCTGGTTATTCCAATTGGAGATGAAATTTTGTCCTCTTAGCTTTCCAACGCCACCAGAATCGCCCTGTTTGCCCAAGTAACGAAGAAATGGCAGCCGTTTGAAGTTCAGTGCGCAAAGTAGGAAATGTGCGCTGGAAAGTACTCGATCGAGTAGATTTATGTTCGATCGAGTCCTTTTTCTACTCGATCGAGTAGATGCAATTTAAGGTTTACTCGATCGAGTAGATTTTCTACTCGATCGATTGGTTTAAGCTTTAGTTTACTCGATCGAGTGGTTTTAAATCACTCGATCGAGTGGATTCTCTTATGGGCTTGGTCTTTTTAGTTTATTTCCGTCATTAGGTCAAATAAATCCTATTTTCTTATAAATAGGAAGGCAGGACGTCATTGTAACTCTCTCTTGGCTACCTCTAATCACGCCAATACACTGTTCGGTTACTTTTGTTCGTTCCTAACTTCCGGAATTACTTCTGTAACTTATTCTTTCCCTTATTCTTAATTTAATGCTTACTTCTTCTCTATTTCTTGTTTTTGCTTATTTAATTATGTCTAGCTAATTCCTTTAATATGTTAGGACTAGGGAAACCGTGGTAGCAATATGTTAGGATCGACATGATTAGATTAGTTTTGCGACAAGAATTGTATTAAGCAATATAATTGTGATTAGGTTGAATGAATGCATGCAGGAGACCGATTAATTAGTTACCCCCGACCTGGATCGAAAGATTGGAAGGGAAGGCTTGCTTAATTACAATAGGTGATACCTAATTAGGGCGAAAGCTAAGTTAGGGAGACCCTAGGGCGATTAGAGACCGAAAGGGTATAATCGTAGGTTTAAGGACCGAAAGGTGACGACCTCGCTCTTCTTATCAATAATTTAATCGACTCAGTTGACCCGATAGTGTAGCTGCCACGGTAGACCGATTCCTAGCATATTTCTCTCTTTTATCTGATTTACCCCTGTATTTCATCATTATTTTCTCTTATTTTGATTTCTCTTCCCTTAATCCTCGTAGTGTAGTTACCAAACAATTAAAACCCCCGAATTTGTTACATAGATGGACTAGATATTACTAATAGAATTTATACCTCCCTGTGGATTCGATACTCGACTGCCTCTACTACATTTTAGTTGAGACCGTTTGGTTTTATCTTTGACAGGGTTGCGACAGCCGTGTCAAATTTTAGTCTATGAGGAACGGGGGTTTAAAATGTTTTGACTGAACTACGAGATTAAGGCAAGAGAGAAAGAATTAAGGGAAATTAACAGAGAAAAGGGAAACTAGGATTTCGGGTCATCAATGAACGTCAGTTAATTGCAAGTAAGGTCACAGATCAGTCGGTGTGTCGGTCTAAGGGGCAACGAATATCTCCTTTCGGTCTCAATTCGCCCTAAAATACTATTAGCTTAACTTTCGCCCTCACTAAAGCATCCTATTGTTCATTGCGGGTCTCGCCTATTCCAACCTTTCGGTCCAGGTCAAGGTTTACCAATATTAAAAGGCTAATTGCTTCGAATCAACTAGCAAGATATAGTTAAGGGCAGCGATTAACAACAAAGACTAAACAACAATGACGAATCTAATAACCTAATCAGCAATTAACATCCATTCATTAACTTTCCTAATCCTAGCAGAGGTATTTAGCTAGACATAATTAAATAAAGAACATAAATAAAGAGAGAAAGAGGAACAAACATTAAATTAAAGAGGAAAAGGGAGAGAAAGGTTACTGAAATAGATCCGGAAAATAAGAGGCAAAACAGAAAACAGTAGTAAAACATCGTCTGATAGTGTGTGGGTACTTTACAAAAGACGCCCTACTCTCCTATTTATAAGAAAATAGGAAGTTATTAACCTAATAGCGAAATAAAGCATAAAAGCCCAGCCCGTAAGAGAATCCACTCGATCGAGTGATTTAAAACCACTCGATCGAGTAAACTACAGCTTAAACCACTCGATCGAGTAGAAAATCTACTCGATCGAGTAAATCCTAAAATGCAACTACTCGATCGAGTAGAAAAAGGACTCGATCGAACATAATTGTACTCGATCGAGTACTTTCCAGCAACAATTTCCTGCTTTGCGCACCGAACTTCAAACGGCTTCCATTTTTTCGTTACTTGGGCAAACAGGGCGATTCGGGTGGAGTTAGAAAGATAAGAGGATAAGGTTTCATCTCCAATTCGAATCACCTGAATATCAGTTGTAGAACTCGAGATATGGCTCTTCAAAGTAGGCACTAGCAATTTGAAGTTCTTCCTTTGCTCGCCTAGCTATCTTACTTCTTTGCGCATCTCAAAATAGCTACATTCCCGCTCCAAATTCACTCTTCCTCCAAATGCATGCTAAACGGACGGTAAAAGGCTCGATTTCACTACTTTCTGGTTCATTCCTGCAAATAAGACAAAACAAACCAAAGTAGCATATTCGGGGCATTTCGTAGCATAAGCTACGATAATAGCATAGAAATACGAGCATAAAAAGGCCTAAAAAGACTATATAAAATGCACGTATCACCTGGCAGAGAAGACGCTCGTCCTGAAGAATCCGCTCGTCTTTGCAAGAAGACGCCCGTCTTTTTGCCTGTGCAAAATTAGAAAGCTTGCTGTATCAGAATCCGCCCATCTTCAGAGGAATCCGCTCGTCTTGCAGTGGAAGAATCCGAGCGTCCCAGCTGAAAGACGCCCGTCTTTAGGCGAGAATCCTGAACCCAGATTAAGCAGAATCCGAGCGTTCCGAAGGAAAAACGCCCGTCTTCCCCTGCAGTTTCAAAATTTTCGGGTTTTTTTTTAAATACCTCTCCCACATTCATTCCTTCATTCATTCATTCAAAACACTACCATAAACCCGAAAACTCAAAACCCTTATCCTCTCCACCACCAAAACAAGATTTCCTCAACCAAATTCAACAAAATCAAATCTAAACTTCCTTACAACAATAATTAATCACTCCTTTTCCAACAATAATCAAATCCAAGCACCAAAATCTTCAACCTTTGAGTCGATTTTTGAATTACAAAGGCAAAGCCTTTCATCTTAAAATCGATTTGGGTATAATTGGAAATTGAAGATTTTCACTCTTTTCTTGGTATAATCATCAATGGCAAGAACAAAAGGATCAACAAAGGCACCCAAGGCAAAGACACTCTCAATAAGGCAACAAAGCCTTCAAGCAAAGAAAGCCTCATTGGCTATGGTGGTAGCTAGTGCAAACTTGGAAGTTCAACAACAACAAAATCCTCCCTTGGAAGCAACAACTTCAACAACTCCGGAAATTGCTCAATTATCAAACTATCCGGAGGTAATTTTCATTTCTAACTCCCATAGGGAAACATTTGCCAAGTATGCTAGGAAATCCATTCTTCCCACCAAATTCATATGTGAAGATGCCTTGAACGAATTGGGTGTCCTTGAACAAACAAAAGCCTTCTTTGAAGCCATGGGGTTGGGAAAATTGTTTTCTACAAGAGAATTAACATACCCCTCCCTTACCTTAGAATTCTTGAGTTCTTTGAAAGTAACTAAGGTAGAGACTAGAGAAAACATCGAGTCCCGCCTTGCCAATGTGAATAGGCGCATCACATTTGATGACTTGAGTAAAGCATTAGGTCTTAGTGATACACCTCGTTATTACAAGAAGCCCGAAAAATATGACCCCGCACCTCTTTGGGAGGCGATTTCCGGGAGGAAATTTGAGAACTTTCATGCTAGTCGCGCTCTATTAGTCCACCATCCGGGCATTAGAGTGTGGCATAAGGTCATCGGGAATACTATCATTGCAAGAAAAGACACTAACCACTTCACCAAGCTCGATTGTGTTCTACTTGAGTCGACCTTAAATATTGGAAGGGAATTCACCAAGCCTTACAATGCTCTAAGGCTTTTGGTAGAAAGATGGCTCAATGTTGATTGTGGAAAACAAGGCACCGCTTTTATCGTAAATGGAGGTCTAGTTACTCTCTTGGCCAAGTACTTTGATCCGAATTTCAACAAGGATAGCAAGTATGTGGCGAAAAAAGGGGGTCATCTCATTGACATGGATGCCATGATTAACAAGTACAAGTGGGTGACGCATAATCCCCTTGACACCAAATATGGGTGGCTCACCAATGATGCTAGATCTTTTACTTTGCCTTCCAAGATATGCCGTTTGAGTGTCCATCGGACCAACTACCTTCTTCCCCTCTCAAAAGAAGCCGAATACATCATCCGTCAACAAAGGGGCGAAATTGAAATGCCCTCCTCTTCCATTGTCACACCACCCTATCCATTCAAATATCAAGAGTTCAAACCCGACGGTGTTGAAGCAAGCAATGACTACATGACTCTACTTATGCAAGAGATGCACAAACAAGCTTTTAAGGATCGGGAAGATGCATACTTAGCCCAATATCCACCCCTCCTTCATTTAGCTAGGCAAGGACTACTTGATCCTTCATGTCCTTTGCCTAGTTGGGCGGATAGGGAAGTCTTCTTTCCAAGTGCATCTAGGGGTGAGAGACCGGGTGACGATGAGGTTGTCGGTGATGAGGTTGTTGTTGATGAGGGCATTGTTGAAGAGGTAAATGAAGAAGAAGAGGATGATGAAGGAAGTGATCAAGGAAGTGAGCAAGGAAATGAAGAGGGAAGTGGTGATTAGTCCACTTCTATTGAGGAAGATGATGACAATGATGATATGGTGGAAGACTAGCAAGCCTTGGAGGCTCCTACCCTCTTGAGGTTTGTCTACTTCTTTCTTTGTTTTATTTATTTTATCTTGATCATGGTTGGAGAGTCCTAGCAACATGAGGACTAACACCTCGGCCCCATTGAGGTGTTCTTATTTCATTGTTCCCACTTTTGAAAATCCAAAATGACAAAATTTAGTTTCATGCATTGCATCTTGTGTGCATGAACTACCCCAACTTTAGGACATTAGAAATAATGTCTATCTCGGTTTGGGGAAGTACATGCATACGGAACGGGAGGTAATCTAAATTACGCTCTCCGTCATAAACAAAAACCCATACATCATGTAGTGTAGTATAGTATAGCTTGCATTTAGTGCAGAATTCATGCATCATGTTTGCATAATTTCCCATCATTTTGGCCATTGAGGACAATGCCCATATTAGTGTGGGGATGGGGAATTCTAACTTAACTTTTATTGAAAAATTTCGAAAAATCACAAAAATATGTCTTTTAATTTCATAATTTCGAAAAACCATAAAAATTTGAAAAATTTAAAAATCTAAAAACAAGTTCATTTCCTTTTTAGTGTAGTCTTGTATATATTGTTTGTATATATTGTTTTTGTCCATCCTTTTTCACATTGATTGACTACGCCACACCCGAGACATGAGGAATATGAAGACCGCATGGTATGATCTTTCCAATCTCCTTTTTCCTCTTTATGTTAATGACTATGTGGCTTTATTTTGATTGATGCGGTATAAACAATGTGAATTTAGGACTTGCATTTAGATTATATGACATATTAGTTGGTAGAATCATATGCATTAGGATGTATATATGTTAGTTGCATCATGGCATGTAGTTTGCATGTTAGAAAAATTTTGCGAAACCATCTACTTGGGAAGCTTGACAAGTGTATATAGGCCCTAGTAGATGCTTTTTCTTCTTAAGACTTTGCTTGTTAGAATACTTGTAAAACACCCTAGGATGTGTCATGCTAGTATCCTTTGACCCATGCATTAAGGCCTAGTCAAGAGTACCTTGTGGTGTGATAACTCCTTGGCTACCGTTTATTCCAAGGTGACCCTTGAAACCATGCATCCATCATTCATATTCTACCACATTTTGTCACAAAAGGGAATGGGCACAAAAAAAAATAAATTTGAGTTCGAGAAATGAAATGAAAAGTGAAAGAAAGTTTGCAAAATTGCATCAAAAGAAAAGAGGAGCAAAAATAGACTCCTATGCTTCAAATATAAGCCACCCTCACTACATATGGGGTGAGTTTGAAAATGTTCAAAATAAAATGAGAAAAATTGAAAAGTTGTCAAGTGTTGAAATGCCAAAAATCAAAAGAAATGGCAAGAAAGTATTCTCAAATGTTATATGCCACAAGAAATTGGGGGGAAAAACAACAACAAAGCAAACTCCCAAATGAAACTCAAATATCTATTGATCCCTTTATTCATCGTATCCATTTTTGTGCATGGTAGAGAGGGGACGACCCTTCTTCTTGTCTAGGCAAGAGGGGGAATTCCGCGATCCTCCAGTGTTTATAACACCATAGGGAGTCTATTCTTGACAAAAGCATTTAACGATTGAGGACAAAGGTACCCTAGCTTGACACAACTTGGAGGTGATTTATTGGTATCCTTCTAGGCTTAGTAGTTTGAAGAAATTGCATCTATGAAGGAGTGTGTACCCTTGAATTGCTTCCCTTGTAGATAATTTCCGCCACTTAGATGAGGAAAGTGGCTATTCTTTTGTAGATGCATCCATTACTTGATTTTGTGTGCTTAATGTTTGCATGTGTCGCCATTTTGGCAAGTCCTGCCTTGCCTTGCAAGAAGGCATCCTACCTCATGGTTGTCTTGTTGTGAGTTGAAGGGGCGGAGTGAGACCCGCTAATTGTCTCATATCGGCTATGTTATTAGGTTAGTTTAAATAACGGTCCTAGTCTTTGTCACCTCTTTACTCGGGACGAGCAAAGGTTCGGTTTGGGGATATTTGATGTGACCATAATTAGAGCATATTTAGTCCCCGAATTAGCCTTGTTCCCATGCTTTTTAGTGCATATTAGGGTCATTTATTGTCTTTAGTCCTTTGTTTTGCATATTCTTTGAGGTTTGTGTCTTTGGTAGGAAAGGAGTGCAAACCTTGCATTTTCATGGCAAAATGAAGCAAAATTGATTGAATTCAATAACCAAGCATCAAGGAGAGACAAGATTAGAAGGCCTTTGTACATACTATAGTAGATGGGCAATGATGAGAAAAGATCCTTGCATCCCCGAGGAAATCCTCAAGGATTCTATGAAGAAAAAGGAAGAAAAGAAGAAGGAACGAAACTGTAAGACAATCCGAGAGGATTGCCCTGAATCCGCCCGTCCAAGGCCTACAATTCGAGCGTCTTCCTCAGCTGGACGCTCGGCCAAAACCTCCAAAATCCGCCCGTCTTCCCCCTCTGGACGCCCGTCCAGAAACATCCAAATCCGCCCGTCCCGTGCCTAAGACGCCCGGATTCCCATACAGTCTTTTCGTCTTCTACAAGCTTCAAGGAAGGATGCGCATATTTTTCTAAGACCGGCAAAAAGGAGACCGGAGTCTCCCTAGAGACCGGCGATTCCTCAAGGATTTAATCGTCATTTAAGCCCTTAGTTAACCCTAATTCATGTACCTAATCCCCACTATAAATACCCCATTAGTCTAATTAGAAGAGCATGTTCTTCTTAGCAATCTTTAGTGTAGTTAATATCAATCAAATCTCTCTTTAATCTTGTAATCAACAATTAATCAAATTTTAATACAAGTTTCATTTCCTTAATCTCTCTTTAGTTCATCCTTTATTTTGGGTAATTGAAGATTATTTGGGTTATTATTGGGAGATTGACAACCTTCCAATCAATCATCAAGTACTTCTATTATTCTTTGCTTTATTATTGGAATCATTAGTAGGTATAATTCTCTTAATCCCTTTTTAATTATTGTTAATTATCTTCATTTATTCATCATGTTTCACTTTGTTGGTATGATTGACAACCTTGCTAGCATGTTCAACATGATAATGAGTGAGTAGTTTCCTTAGCTAGGGTTAATGGGTAATTAGGGGAAACCAACATGGGGGATGATTCATGCTTAAATTAATATGTTTTCATAGTTTATTTGCTTGCTTGTTGTGATCTCAACTTATGCACATGTTATGTTTGATGAAATGCGAGCCTATGAATCCTTGCATTTTTTATCCATCACCTATCTTTTCAATGAGACTTGTAAGACATAAACCAACTCGAGTCTCATTAGACCATGCATATAGTTGAGTAGGAAAGATTAAGTCGACTTGTAGGTGTTGTACAATCTAATCGATTCGGCTCCGGGACCCAAACTTTCCTAGGATTGTAAGATATAAACCAACTCGATCCATCACAACAATAATTGCTTGCTTATAATTTGAGAATATGTTTGTATGATCAATTCCCATGAAACCCCTATGACCCCATGACACCCTAGTGCCTTTTATCAATTGTTTACATCCCTTTTTAATCATCTTGCTTGTTTACTTTCATTGCTATTTAGTTTAGTGATCTTCTACTTCAAACCCTCAAATTGTGACACCCTTAGACACCACTAGTTGCAATAGAAAATCTCATCTCAATTCCCGACCCTTGGGATCCGACCTTTACTTGCCTCTTTACTAATTGTAGAGTTTTTTGTGAAGCTATAAATTGTGTTTTGGTCTAGGTGCTCCTAATGACAAGTACCGAAAACTAAACCTCCTCGAGAGTCCGACCAAAACCAATCATCTAGCCCATGATGTGGGCATTGTCTTTGAAGTTCTTTGTACTTCTCCCAAGCCTCATATAAGCTCTCAAGAGCTTGTTGACGGAATCCGGAAATTTGGCTCCTCAACGTTTGAGTTTTCTCCGGTGGAAAAAACTTTTGATAGAAGGTTAGAGCCAAAGTCTCCCAATTGGTGATTCCCATGGCGGTGCAGTCAAGGCTATTGATCCAAAGTTTGGCCTTGTCCTTCAAAGAGAAAGTGAAAAGTATCTCCCTTATTTGGGCTTGAGTGACGCCCGTTTGACGGATCATTGAGCAATACTCACAAAAGTTTTGCACATGCAAGTTGGGATCCTCCAAAGGACTTCTCCCAAATTGGTTTCTCTCCACAAGGCTAATGAAAGCCGGTTTGATCTCGAAGTCCAGTGCGGTGATTTGAGTGGTTGTGATACCGGCCGGAAGCATGGCCGCGGTGGGCTTTGAGTGATCGGAAAGTTTCACCATCTTTTTTGTAGTAGATGGTGATGGTGGTGGAGATGATGAACTTGAAACCTCCTCCTCTTCAAGGGCTTCTAGATCGTCTAAGTAAGACTTTCTAGCACTTTTGGCTTGTACGGGAGAAGAGGCCTCTTTCACTTCCTTCCAAAAACGTCGTCTTCTCCTAAAGGTTTTCTCGGGCTCGGAATCCGGTGAAAGCAATTCTCCCTTACGAGAGGACCTGGGCATAAGACAACAATTTCTAGAGAAGTGATAAGTAACGGTCTCAAAGAACAAGTGTTCCCCAAGACAAAGGAAAACAAGATAAAAATCGACAATTCAAAATGCAATAAAACCGTTTCCCCGGCAACGGCGCCAAAATTTGATAGGCTTATCGTGTACCTATGCAAATATAAATTCCCTAAACACAAATAAATGTAGTAATAGGGGTCGAACCACAAAGAAACGGGAATTACGTTGTGAATTGCTATGGGTAGATTTTTATTAAGGTCGATTTCGTTTTTGGTTTAAATTGGTTGTTTGATTGACTAACAAAACTATGATGTGAATTCCCTTTTATTCGATTTATATGATTAAAAGGGAGTCTAAGGGGTTCGGGTCACACACGCAAAGGTAAACATATGATCAAGATAAACTTGGTACTAACAACATTGTCAATTGGTTAGGTTTAGAGACACCCACCTTACGATATTAGTGTCAACCATAGACCGGGTCCTACAGAAACTGTAATACTCCGTATTTATGAGTCTTTGGGTACTCAATCGAGTAAGCCTTACTCTGTCGAGTAAGGGTAAGTTGCGTTTTAGAAAAGTTTCTGACCTGTTGGGTACTCGATCGAGTAACTAGGATACTCGATCGAGTAAGGGGGTACTCGATCGAGTACCTTGGGTACTCGATCGAGTAGCCGGTTTACGGGGAGTTTTTCTCGGGTTTTGTTAATTATGCGATTAAGATATATAACCTTCGTCGTCATTATTCTAAACACTTTTGCAAAATCTAATTTACTGTTAAAGAGAGAAAGCAAGTACGTTCTTAATCCTAATCGCATCGTTATCAAATCCCGGAGTTTGGAAGGTCGGTTCTCATCGTTGGTTATACCGTTGAGATCCTTGCGTCGAGGGTAAGATCTATGTACCCTTTTTGTTGTCTTTCCTTTGATTTGGTTAAACCCTAATATAGGGATTTGGGGGTTTTTGAGTAGTATGTGATTTGGTAGCATTTGTATGTTGTATGATAGGAGGAGGTTTCATAGAGGAAGCTTTTGATACAAAAAGAGAGACCGTCGATAGTGTCCTTTCCGGGTAGGATTTCCTACTCAGCATTAGTCCCATAATGGGATGATTGTTGATGTGTTGAGATTGATTGTTTGATATAGTAATTGTATTGTGACGGTTGTGATTGTGGACCGTGATTGTTGTCTATGGTTCTCGAGGCGTGTCCTCGGCTGAGTGGGGTCACTTGCGGGAGTGGCTTCACGCCCTAGTTTCGCCTTCTGTGGAACCCGCCACAGAAGAGATGTGCACATTAATGGACAGGGTTATCGCTCACTATGAGGAGCGGGGATTTGGTGGGTACGGCCGCGGTCCCCATCGGCGTGGTGGTCCAAAGGATGGACGGTGATTGAGATGATTGGAATTGGTGTGGTTGTGTGTGTGATGCTTAAGTCGTCTGTTTATCTTATTGTTGATATATATATTGAATTGTGTGATTAGTACGACCCCGGTTGTTGTTTTGTAAACTGCGGTGATCCATTCGGGGATGGTGAGCGAGATATTGAGCAGTATGAGATGATTACGGGATAGCTGGGATTGCCACGATATGATGATAGAAGTCTTCCGTTGTAGCTTAGTAGTTTCTTTACATTTCGCTTAGAACAAGAAAATGATCGGTTTGAGAACATGTATTATACTTTTGGTTTTGGTTTCGAGAATTGTAACCCTTCACTAAGTATTTCTATTTAAAGTTGTTTCTTTATTGTTTATTTGATTATCATTGCCTCGGGTAACCGAGATGGTAATATCTTCATACCCGAGTGGTCCTGGTAAGGCACTTGGAGTATGGGGGTGTTACAAATGGTATCAGAACGACGATCCTGAAACCTGTAACCAATGAAGCTAATGAACATAGGGAGTCAATTAAAATGAACCCGGGGTAAAGGTTGTAGGAGCTAATGCAAAGGCTTGGGAGACGTCCTGAAGTCGCGAACTCGCCCTACAATTTTGAACCGGTCACATGGGGGGTGTATGTCAAGGTCGTATGTGTTGTTTGGTTAACTTGTGTGTGAATGTGATGAGGTGTGTGTAACTGTTGAAGAAGTAGAAAGCTGAGAATATGAAAGAAAGGTTGATGATATAGGTAGACTTGTTGTTGGAATGAAAACATGTTGGATGTTTACAATGTGGCGTTTAATAACATGATATAATGATTTCGTAGATCGTATGAAAATATGCGTAGCAATATATGCCTAGTTATGATATAATGTTGGTTTTATAAAGTTTTTAGCATGTTAGCATATGACATAGCATGCGGGTAGCGTTTCTGAGTTAGCATGACTCGATCGAGTGGGACTGACTTGATCGGGTGGGTTTTTGACGATTTTGAGTCCAGAATCGTGTTTTTGGGCACTCGATCGAGTACCTCGGGCACTCGATCGAGTAGGGGGTCACTCGATCGAGTAGCTACTCGGTCGAGTATGTTAGAGATTAGAAGGTCTGTTTGGGGTCTGATGTTGGGGCACTCGACCGAGTATGGTGGGCACTCGATCGAGTAGCCCGTTACTCGATCGAGTATGTTTGGGAACTCGATCGAGTAGGGTCTGGGCAGCGTGTTTTCTTGTTTTGAGGTTTTGGCGCGTATGTTTATATCCACCCCTTTTCTGTTATAGTTTCAAGATGCCGCCCAAGAAGAATGCGTTGTATGCGAGAGCTGAGCTTATGACCATGGATGACATCGTTAAGATGTTGGAGCATCGGGATGCTCTTCCGAGGCTTTAAAGACTGTGGGAAAAGATAAGGATAAGGATAAGGAGAAGGAGGTTGATCATTCTAAAATCAGCCTCTATATAGCGAGGTTTAACCCGAAAGAGTATAAGGGAGTTGGGGAGCCTAACCTTCTTGATAGTTGGCTTAGAGAGATGGAGAACATATTAGATTTGGTTCACTGTCCTGATGAGATGAGGGTGGAACAAGCTGCGTTCTATCCGAGGGAGGCAAAACGGCAAGTGGTGGGATACAGTGAAAGTGAGTGCTAAGGAGATATATACAAACCAAGGTTTACCTGCTATACCTTGGGAGGAGTTTCGTAGGGCCGTGAGAAAGGAGTTCGTAACCGGAGCATGTGAGGAGTAAGTTGAGGGAAGAGTTTGACAGCTTTAAGATGACCGCCGAGATGTCTGTGGCCGAGTACTACAGGCGGTTCAATGACAAGTCTAGGTATCTTTGAGGATATGGGTTTGAGTGAGGAGAATTTGGCGTTGAGGTTTGAGAGGGGGTTGACCCCTAAGATTATGGATAAGTTACCCGTGGGAGTCCTTACTGATGTTAAGGAAGCTTATGAGAGGGCTGGGAGAGCTGAGAGGTTGGTGGAGATGGCTCGGAGAGGTCGGTGGTGAGAAAAGGAAGTCGAGACCGAGGGTGGTGGCCGGTCCTAATCACAAGAAAGGCAACCACAATCGCCTAAGGGGTTTTCTTAAGGTCGGGTTCGATCTTTGGGGCTTCCTTTGGGCGTGGCCGTGGAAGTGTTAGTGGTAGTTGGGGAGTGACCTGCTATAGCTGTGGTGGTTTAGGCCACAAGAGACATGAGTGCACAAGTGCACCGGAACTTTCCGAGACTGCGCGCAGCTACGCGAGCAATAGACCTGGATCGTGGGCAAACCGGGGAAGTCGAGTTACCGAGTGGAGGCAACCGCAACGGCGGTAATTCTTATCCGAAACCACCAACGAACAACAACAACAATCAAGGGTCGGGTGCTAAGCGACCACTTCACCAATCTTGTCCGGGAGGTGGACAAGACCGTGGAAAGTTATTCATGATGGAGAAGAAAGCAGCTGAGGAGGATGCACACGTTATCACCGGTACTTTCCTTGTTAATGGTATTCATACCTTTGTTTTGTTTGATTCGGGGGCTTTTCAGTCGTTTATATCTTCAAGTCATGTTAAACGGTTGGGTTTGAGGGTATATGAGTCTGTTAGTGAGCAAGTTTTTATACCTTCGGGTGAGTCGGTATCATGTGGGAGGTTGTTTAGAGATGTATCTATGATAGTTGGGCAAGTTGATCTACCTGTAGACTTGCTAGAGTTTCCTTTTGACGGTTTTGAGATGATAGTCGGGATGGATTGGTTAGGAAAGTATAAAGCTAAGATAGACTGTCATCAAAAGAAAGTGTCTTTAAGAGGTCCTAAGGGCGTTAGTGTGTCTTATTGTGGGTTTCTAGTCAAACCCAAAGTTAAGTTGATTGCAGCTGTCACCTTGAAGTCTTATCTGAGCTAGGAAGGGATGTCCTTTGATCTTGTGCCATGTGAGAGATGACCGGATAGAGAGTCCGAAGCTTGATCGATACCAGTGGTGGGAGAGTTTGCAGATGTTTTTCCAGAGGAGATTCCGGGGTTGCCACCAAAGAGGGAGATAGATTTCACCGTTGAGTTGAAACCGGGGACGGGGCCAATCTCTAAGGCACCGTACCGGATGGGTCCTAAGGAGATGGAGGAGCTCAGGAAACAGTTAGATGATCTGATAGAGAAGGGATACATTAGACCAAGTGTATCGCCGTGGGGAGCACCAGTTCTTTTCGTGAAGAAGAAAGATGGGAGTTTGAGGTTGTGCATAGATTACAGGGAGCTGAACCGAGTGACGGTGAAGAACAAGTACCCTTTGCCAAGGATAGATGACCTGTTTGATCAGTTGAGTGGTGCATCGGTCTTTTCCAAGATTGATTTGAGGTCGGGGTACCATCAGGTGAAGATTAGAGAGGTGGACATACCAAAGACAACTTTCACGTCAAGGTATGGCCATTATGAGTATGTAGTGATGCCGTTTGGGTTATCTAATGCACCGACTGTGTTTATGGATTTGATGAACAGAATCTTCGAGACGCTTTTGGACCAGTTTGTGGTGGTATTTATCGATGACATCTTAGTCTATTCTAAGACTAAGGAGGAGCATGAGGAGCATCTGAGGATCGTGTTGCAAACTTTGAGGGAGCATGAGTTGTATGCTAAGCTGTCCAAGTGTGAGTTCTGGTTAGAGAAAGTTGCTTTTCTGGGGCATGTGATCTCTAAGGAGGAGTGGTCAGTGGATCCGGCGAAGATTGAGGCGGGATGAAAAGTGGGAAGCACCAAAGAATGTCGCTGAGATTAGGAGTTTCTTGGGTTTAGCTGGATACTACAGACGGTTCGTGAAAGATTTCTCCAAGATAGCTAGACCTATGACAGCGTTGATGAGAAAAGAGAACAGGTTTCGTTGGGATGAGAGTTGTGAGACGGCGTTCCAAACATTAAAGGAGCGTTTGACCACAGCTCCTGTCTTAGCATTGCCTGAAGGGAGCGAGAACTTTGAGGTTTATACAGATGCCTCAAAGAATGGGTTGGGATGTGTGTTGATGCAGAATGGTAAAGTGATTGCCTATGCTTCTAGGCAATTGAAGCCTTATGAGGAGAACTACCCTACTCATGATCTGGAGTTGGGTGCGGTGGTGTTTTCTCTCAAGATTTGGAGACATTACCTTTATGGAGCGACCTTTAAGGTATTTTTCGATCACAAGAGTCTCAAGTACATCTTCACTCAAAAGGAGTTGAACATGAGACAGAGGAGGTGGATGGAGCGATTGATTAAGATTATGACATGGAAATTATCTACCATGAAGGGAAGGCCAATGTAGTTGCTGATGCTTTGAGTAGGAAGAGTGTACATTCTTCGTGTACGCTCTATCTTTGATGAGGTGAGAGATGAGGTAGCGAGGTTTGGGATACATATGATGCGAAAGGAGATGCCATGGGTGATATGACAAGATGACTTGAGTTTTATGATGACATTCGAGGTAAGCAGGCGTTGGATCCTAAGATAGTTGAGTGGAGAGCTGGAGTAGAGAAAGGGACAATGTCCCAATTTTTTATTCATACAGATGGTAGTTTGAGGTTTGACGGTAGGTGGTGTGTTCCTAATGATGAGGAGTTGAAAAAGACAATCATGACAGAGGCGCATTGTACACCATATTCAGTACATCCAGGTGGTGACAAGCTATACAAGGATTTGAAGAAAACGTTTTGGTGGCCTGGGATGAAGAAAGAGACAAAGTGAGTTTGTGTCCCGTTGTTTGACATGCCGAGAGAGTTAAAGGGGAACAAATGACGACCACAAGGTAAGATTCAATCTTTAGAGGTACCTGAGTGGAAGTGGGAATCCATTTCCATGGATTTTATTGTGGGTTTGCCAAAGAGTCAACAAGGTAACAATATGATTTGGGTAATAGTGGATCGACAGACCAAGTCAGCTCACTTTGTTCCAATGAAAGATACATGGACTAAAGCACAATTGGACATGGCCTATCGAAAGAACGTGCTTAAGTTACATGGAGTCCCTAAGGACATAGTGTCCGACGAGATGCGAGATTTATATCAAGGTTTT
>NW_027413396.1:0-61742 GCF_048544455.1 Silene latifolia | reverse complement strand
TTAGCAACTAACATCAACTCATTGAATCCCCTAAATCCTAGCAGGATAATAAGCTAAATATAATAATGGGTGAAGAAAAAGGGAAAGATAAAGCAATAGAAAGCATAGTAAAGAGATGAAAGGAAGAGAAATAATACTAGAGTAAAAGGGAAGAAGGAATTACAAAAGTTCGGATCCTGAATGAGAGAAAAGCAAAAAAAAGAGTATCCAGTTTTCAAAAGAGAGAAAAGAGGAGATAAAAAAGAGAGAGAGAGAGGTGTCGAAGGAACGGGAAAAGAAGAAGAGAAGAAGAAGATATTATGACTGCCGTCTTAACCTTATATTCTAAACTACAAAAGCCAAACTCGAAAATAGCTCAAAGCCCGTATATAACACATAGCCTCTCGATCGAGTGAGTTGAAACCACTCGATCGAGGATAAATCTTGAAAATCCTTACGATCGAGTGAAAATGGAGTTCGATCGAATACTTTAGATGATGGCTAACTCGATCGAGAGGAAGAAGATTTCGATCGAGTGATTCTTCAGAGATAAAGCATTCGATCGACAATAATGAGTAGCAAAACTGGTCGATCGAGCTATATAAGCACGTGTGAACTCCTTGGCACCTTCCGAGGCCACTTCACGCATCTCTAAATGACAGATTCCAGGCTCTGATTCCTTGTTCTACAAAATGCATGCGATTAGGACAAGTTCAGGCTTGATTTCGCCTCTTTTCCGGTCCATACCTGCAATTTATACAAGACATACCAAAGTAGAGTATTCAGGGGAATTTGTGGCCAGATGCCACGTAAATAACACAGAAATGCTTGTAAAAATAAGGTAAAAACCTTATATAAAATACAAAATCACTCTTTTCTCATGAAGCAAAGGGTAAGCATATGTATGTAAGAGAGAAAGAAAGATAGTCGCTCACCTAAACTACAACCTACATAAACATGCATGCAATCTAATATGATAGACAATTATAGCTACCGTACACACACATTCCAACGAATCAAGGTCCCGTCACAATGAGGGCTTACAAAAATATGGTTTAGTGAGGCAATGGGTAAGAAAGGGCAAAACATTTTTGGAAATGTCAGGCTAATAGTCAAACTAGCAACCTAATCAAAACCAAACTAAACAAAATCTGATTCTTAATCATTAGAAATAAGCACAAGTGCCCCTTATTTCTGGACACAAACTCACTCAGCCAAACCAAACATACTCCTCATAAAATATAAATAAGGCATAGGAGCGAAAACCGTCTATAAACAAATCTTTTCATCATTTTTTTTCTTCTTTTTTTTTCGGTTTTATTTCTTTTTTCTTTCTTTTCTTTTCGTTTTTTTTTTCTTTTTCAACTTTTTTTTTTCTCATCCTCCTTTTTTCAAAAATTACCAACTCCAAATCATCAGATACAAGCCAAACTTGGCACAATAAGTTATATATCGCAAAACATACACTAACTAGCTTGACAAGGCAGGCTAAATTTGTGATGTAGTTAAGGGTCAAAAGACAAATTTGGCTAATGTGGAGTTAAATGGGTAAAAATGAAAGAAAAGGGGAATGTAAGCGCCTCCCTGCATGTGACACCAACCACTAACCCGAATGTACGTAGGCAAAAAGCAATTGAATTTCATATACGTGCAAATTAATGAACATGTCATGCAAGGAGTATACTACTCATAATCCTACATGAAACCGGTCATAAGTGACACCAGTTTATAAGGCTCTAAAACTTAGAAATTATTAGTAGTTTGCCAAAATCTCAGGTCAAGTCTATATGTTCAGCTAAGTTCAACATATACTCGTAGATATGCAATAAGACAATGCTAAAAATTTGATACCGTCGTTTAGTACCAAAAATAAATACCTAAAACGACTAACAGAAGCTAGTGGAATAGGGTCGATCTCCACAGGGAGGCGGTCACTATCTACTTGTTATTCCAGTCTGTCTAATGTCACTAAACTGGGGGTTTTGTTGATTTTTTATCTAAACTAACTAACTAAAGTAGAGAAATGAATAAAAGGGATTAACAATAAAGAGAGAGAACTAGGATTGTTGGTTCATCAATGAATGTCAGATGGTCACAGTTTAGGTCACATATCGGTCGCGTGTACCAGTTTAAGGGGCAGCGAATATCTCCTTCCGGTCTCAATTCACCCTAAAACACTATTAGTTTAGCTTCCGCCCTCACTAAATCATCCTAATGTTCACTGCATATCTCACCCCTTCCAACCTTCCGGTCTAGGTCAAGGCTTACCAAATCAATTAGCTAAATGTGCCGACTCAAGCAGCTAATTATAGTTAATTGCAGTGATTAACAACAAAGACATGATAGCAACAAAAGATCTATAAACCTAATTAGCAACTAACAACAGTTCATTGAATCCCCTAAATCCTAGCGGGAGAATTAGCTAAGCATGACGATAATAGCGAAACTAATACTAACAAAAGCAACAATAGATAACAACATGATAAAAGATGACGAGAATTGAAATAATAAGAACTAAAACTAAACAAGGAGAATAAAGGAGTAAAGGAATAAGAGAAGCAAGAGGAAAGAATTAATACTAGAAACTAAATTAAATAAAGTAGAGAAAAGGAATTACAAAATTTAGATCCGGGAAAAATAGAGAGGAAGAACTACATCTGGTTTGAAAAGAGGAAGCAGAAGAAGAGATAGGAGAAGATTGTTTTAAACCTAATTATGTCTCTCCTATTTATAGGGGAGATGTTTATTAAACCTAAAACTTGACGTAAGATAATAAAATCTAGCATCCATTAACTATCTACTCGATCGAAGACTTTATAACCCCTTGATCGAGTAACTTCTAGCAAAAACCTCTCGATCGAGGACTTTAGGTACTCGATCGAATACTATCAAAAAGAGGCCATTCGATCGAAGACATTAACTACTCGATCAAACAAGATAGTACTCGATCGAGTACTTTCCAGCACACAATTCTTGCTTCGCGCACTAAACTTCAAACGGCCGCCATTGCTTTGTTACTTGGGAAAATAGAGCGTTTCCGGTGGCGTTGGAAAGCTAAGAGGACATGCTTTCATATCCAATTAGAATCACCTGAAAATAAGTTGTAGAAATCGAGATATTGCTCTTCAAAGTAGGCAATAGTAATTTGAAGTTCTTCCTTTGCTCGCCTAGCTATCTTACTTCTTTGCGCATCTCAAAATACTAGTCTCCAAGCTCCGACTCAACCTATATGCAAGAATAAACGTGGATTTTTTTGATTTTTTTTAGAAATTTTTCAATTTTTATGGGATTTTTGAATTTTATAAAAAAAATAAACAACAATGCATACAGAAATTAAACGTGATAACAAAAATGCAATAAAAACAGTATGCAGACACAGATATGGATGCATATCACCTCCCCAAACCGAACCGTACAATGCCCTCATTGTACTCAAAGATAGAGAAAGGAAATACAAACTAAAAAGGAGAGAGCGGAGATGCGGAAAGCTCACAAGAACACGCGAAGAAGGGACCTCCCCAAATTAGCCAGCAACATGGGTGGTCACAAATAGCTTCATAAAGAACGTCACAGAAGTAAATCAAGCCAACTTACTTAATGGTACTCGATCGAGAGGAGTTAGTACTTGATCGAGTACATTAGGCTGCCAAAGTGCTCGATCGAAGGAAGTAAAGCACTCGATCGAGAAGACCAATTATTAAACACACAACAAAAACTGAAATGTTCGAAAAAACAACTAAAAAGCTTAAACTCCGGGTTGCCTCCCGACAACGCTAGTTTCGATGTGTCCCACTTCGCTTCTTTTCTTTATCTAGTTGCTCCAGTTAGTCGCGATCAAAGCAACTCAAAGCTCTTAGCAGAAGATCATAAATCTGCGCATGTGCCACACAAGAGCATAAGTAGCACCAGAATAGAAAAGGAGCATATGAAAGCCAACAAAAGTGTTGTCTCAGCCTAACAAATTTTCGATAACAAATATGGTGAAACATTATTAGCTTACTTGCCCAACTGGGAGGGGGTGGAGCATCAAGATAAAAAGCAGAAATCATATGAGATAGAGTACTATTAATACCAACAATAATGAAATTATCGTTAAATACCTCAGGTCGGTTGCTCCTAACGTTGGAATCATTGAGAAAAGAGTATATTACCTCTTCCGTGCTAGGAACAATCACCGACTCAAATACCTTCTCATTTCCCTCCTTTGTGGGTTCTATCCTGTATATTGCAGCCTCTAGAGCGTCCAGCTCGGCTTTCCAAATGGGGGATTCACCATAGCCATTGTCTTCTTCAAAATCGTTATCCGAAAGGAACCCAGATGACATATCATTGCTCTCCGTGGCCAAAATGTTCGATCGAGCAAAGATAGAACTCGATCGAGAGCTTTCCTCCTGAATTTTACTCGATCGAACAAAAAGATCTGCTCGATCGAGGTCTTCCTCATACAAACCTTTCGATCGAGTGCTAAGTTCTGCTCGATCGAATTCCTCCTCATAGAATTCACTCGATCGAACAAGGTGGGCCATTCGATCGAGTGTTTGATGCTGAACTGTAGTGAGGTGCTTAAGAAATGCTTCGTTTTCAATAGCTTCTTCAATTTTTGAGTCGTACAAATCTTCATCATCAATAGGCGGCTCAGGTCCTTCATAGGAAGGACCGTTCTCGATACAAATAGCAATTACCTCCTCTGAATGCCATAAGTCTATCTCGGTAGCTAATTGAGCTATTTGAGATTCAAATAGCTTGACACGAGCTTCTCTAGCTTTATCAGATTCTTGCACTAGAAGTGCAAGTGCCTTCACCAAGGACTTCAATTCAGCAACCTCTTCATTCTCTTCAACGGGAGGAAGGATTTTTTGTCGCGGGGGCCAGATAAACGGAGACTTTTGATAGCCTCGTTGCTGAAGCGGATGTGGTGGCACATATGCAAAGGAATGAGTGGCTTGCCCATGCTGCCAAAACGCATAGACTTCGTCGTTCCCCGCTAGACAGATAATAGCATTGTGCCCCGCAGCACCACATCTCTCACAATAGACCACCTGTCGTGCCATAGGATGGAACATAGGTGGAGGATCAAAGGTACTCAAGGCTTCCCTTTGATGATCTTTTACCTAGATCTGCCTAGGTAGGACCTGTAAGTCCTATCAAAACAGTACTAGAGAAAAAGATGAGAACTGCCTCAAGGAATAAATCCCTTGAGGCTAAAGACAAACAAAAATAAACAAGCAAATAAAATACTTACCTCCCTGGGAACGGCGCCAAAATTTGCTTGTTTATTTTTAGTACTTCATTTGCACGCATATATATGTAAGAGAGAAAGAAAGATAGTCGCGCACTTAAACTACGACCTACATAAACATGCATGCAATCTAATATGATAGACAATTCTAGCAACCCTACACATACATTCCAACCAATCAAGATCCCGTCACAGCCGAGGGCTTACAAAAATATGGTTTAGTGGGGCAATGGGTAAGATAGTACTCGATCGAGTACTTTCCAGCGCACAATTCCTACTTCTAGCACTGAACTTCAAACGGCCGACATTTCTTCGTTACTTGGGCAAACAGAGCGTTTCTGGTGGCGTTGGAAAGCTAACAGGACATGATTTCATCTCCAATTGGAATCTCCTGAAAATAAGTTGTAGAACACGAGATATGGCTCTTCAAAATAGGCATTAGTAATTTGAAGTTCTTCCTTTGCTCGCCTAGCTATCTTACTTCTTTGCGCATCTCAAAATATTAGTCTCCAAGCTCCGACTCAACTCACCTCCTAAATTCATGCATAGGGACATGTATTAAACTTGATTATGCTCCTCTCCGGTTCATACCTGCAAATAAAACAAGAGAAACCAAAGTAGACAATTCGGGGGACATTTCTAGCTAAACACTACTAAATATGCATAGGAATGCGTGCAAATGAAGTACAAAATGCCTATATAAAATGCATGCATCAAACTTCCCCAAACCAAACCTTTACTTGTCCCCAAGCAAACTATATGCAAAACTAATGGAACAGAAAAGAAAACTCAAAGCTAGCTACAAATGCCCACTTAAACCAATTTAATGCAGCAAACTAACATTTATAGCAAAACAGTCAAGTGCAAACGAGTTATAGGATGTTTATAATAAAGCTGAACCGTTGACCTTGAAGGACCTTTAAAAATGGACTCTAACGGGTCACACTTCTCGCATGAAGCAAAGGGTAAGCATATGAATGTAAGCGAAAAAGAAAGATAGTCGCTCACCTAAACTACGACCTACATGAACATGCATGTAATCTAATATGATAGACAATTCTAGCTACCGTATGATACATTCCAACCAATCAAGGTCCCGTCACAGCCGAGGGCTTACAAAAATATGTTTTAGTGAGGCAATGGGTAAGAAAGGGCACAACATTTTGGGAATGTGAGGCTAATAGTCAAACTAGCAACCTAATCAAAACCAAACTAAACAAAATCTGATTCTTAATCATTAGAAATAAGCACAAGTGCCCCTTATTTTGGAACACAAACTCACTCAGCCAAACCAAACATACTCCTCATAAAATATAAATAAGGCATAGGAGCGAAATCCGTCTATAAACAAATCTTTTCATCATTTTTTTTCTTCTTTTTTTTTCGGTTTTCTTTCTTTTTTCTTTCTTTTCTTTTCGTTTTTTTTTCTTTTTCAACTTTTTTTTTTTCTCATCCTCCTTTTTTCAAAAATTACCAACTCCAAATCATCAGATACAAACCAAACTTGGCACAATAAATTATATACCGCAAAACATACACTAACTAGCTTGACAAGGCAAAGCAAATTTGGGATGTAGTTAAGCGTCAAAAGGCAAATTTGGCTAATGTGGAGTTTGTAGGAAATATCGGTATACTTCCACTAACATTATAAGGATTATAACGAAATTATTAATATGAAAACTAGTCATAAAAGAAGTTTGCATAAACAAAATAGAGAGATTATGAAATCAACCTTCGGTCCTAGCAAAATCGGCCTAAGAACAATATCGCAATGATATTCGCCTATCAGTTGCACCCAAGATGATGTGAGATATGCATGTGTTCTTGCTAGAATAGATCCCCAATTAACTGATTAATTTTTAGGGTTTTGTGTGTATTTTTTGATGAGAGTGTGCTAGGGTAAAAATTAGGTTAAAGAAAAATGATCTCCCTTCACTCTCTTAAACCGTGAAAGAGGAGTGAATTAAGGTAGCCTTTTCTTTTCTATTTTTCTATTATATATATCCGAAAATAAGAGGAGTTGCCTTCTTATTTTCGGTTTGTCAACCTACCAAAAATAATGCGATTAAATCTTCTTATTTTGGTATTTTACAAAATGTATATAAAGTGTATTATTTATAAATTGTCATTCATTTATTTTATTCCGTATTAATAAGTCCACATACAACAAATTATGCATCGATTTATTAATACGTATATACTTTAACTATAAATATCGCATATTTATAATTTGCTGATTAAATATAACCGATTACATTTAATTACGAATTAACATATTAATTAATCCGAGCTAATAATATATACATTAATTAAATATAACATATTATATTCAATTCACGAATTGATTAATTGTCTCACTAATATTATTTAATCGGCATTAAATAATCGTCTCATCATCACATTGACTAACTGTTTAGTCATATAGGGCATCAATGTGATTACATTTCCATAACCACATCTCTCAAACACATCCTTTAGGTGTGACTTTTAGGGACCAGTTGATCACCGCCATCAGTATGATAATAACATCAAACTTTCTAGCAAGCCAATCGTTATTAGGTAATCGTTAATCAACTGATAAAATACGAAGTATACCCTTGTGAACCTATAAGAGATTTATAAATGTTATCACACTAATTTGTGGAGGACACAAGCTCCAACAAACTCCCACTTGTCCTCACAAGTGTATGTGCGATAACCGATTCTCATATCCTAAAATTTCTCCCACTCAATGTAAAACAATTTGCAAAATCCGTATTCACAAAGGTCGTATTTTACAAGTGATCAATATCAAGAGTGGTTTCCCCGACTAGAGAGTAACTTAACTGATAAACGAATCATCATTCGAGCATGGCCATGCATTTCAATTACAACTCCTCGAGCGGCCCTGAGAAATAACTAAACCTGATATGGGTTGGATATTTTCCTCAACTCGAATCCTGCAGATGTAAGCGCAGTATGAAATGACCCAGAAAAACTCTACTTAGTCTCCAGTTACGGCAGACCATGAGAAAGAAACCAAAGTCACCCAAAAACTGCCTTAATCTCAAGAGATAGTCGATAGTCAAAAGAATCGACTCTAGGAACACAATGGACGTCCAATCCACGACCTGGCACCGAAAGTTTTTAAACATTTAGGACTCCATTACGTTGTCACAAAAATTGTCCTACGAGGTATCGTTATAACCCGTATTTGTGATCGATCAGCCAACTGATTGACTTATGGCTCGTTGAACCCACCATCAATCGACTGCACAATATAATAGCCAGAGTTATCAGCTCATATAGGCGATTACGAACCAAAACAAATATAATGTAATTCAGTTCACTTTGTGGCGTTCAATGTTGTCAGTACAATCAACATGAAAAACAAAATATGTAATAAAACGATGAAGTTATAAATAGTATATGAAAAAGATAATGTATCAAATCCATAATCAACTACTACAACTCAGGAACACGTTTAATTCCCATGGAAATAACCTGCCCTTCATGCTTATCATAATTCAACGATTTAGTGAGAGGATCCGCGATGTTGTCATCCGAAGCTATCTTGTCAATCACTAACTCTTCTTGCTCCACGTAATCACGGATCGGGTGAGCTTTCCGATGTACATGTCTAGATTTGTTGCTAGACTTAGGCTCCTTAGCCTGGAAGATGGCACCTCTATTGTCACAATAGATGGTGATCGGGTCATTCGAATTAGGAACTATCGTAAGTCCTTATAAGAATTGACGCATCCATATAGCTTCCTTTGCTGCTTCCGAAGCGGCATAGTACTCGGATTCAGTAGTAGAATCTGCTACAACATCCTGTTTGAACTCTTCCACTGACCGCAAAGACCATTAAGAGTGAAGACGAACCCGACCTGAGATTTTGAATCATCTCGATCCGTTTGGAAGCTAGCATCTGCGTAACCGATTGCGATAGCTTAGTATCGCCTCCATAAGTCAATACCCTATCCTTAGTCCTCCGTAGGTACTTGAGGATGTTTTTAACAGCTATCCAAAGTGTGTTTCACCGGATTCTTTTTGGTACCGACTCGTCATACTCAATGCATATGCCACGCCTGGACGTGTGCATATCATGGCATACATGATCGATCCTATTGCGGATGCATAAGGAACACGACTCATGCGTTCAACCCTTCAGCGTCGTGGGTGATCGAGACTTGTTCAACCGCATCCCGACGTCATTGGAAGGTTCCCCTTCTTGGAGTTGGTCATGCTGAACCTTTCAAGAATCTTATCCAAATAAGACTCTTGACTCAATGATAACGTCCGTCGTGATCTATCTCGATAGATATAGATTCCCAATATGCGTTGTGCCTCACCCGGATCTTTTATCCGAAATGGTTCTTCAACCATCTTTTAACCGAAGATAAAAGAGGAATGTCATTCCCAATCAAGAGTATGTCATCGACATACAATATCAAGAAAACAATCTTGCTCCCACTCGACTTGATATATAAGCATGGTTCCTCGACCGATCGAGTGAAACCATACTCTTTTATCACCTGGTCGAAATGATGATTCCAACTCCGAGAAGCTTGTCCATAAATGGAACGCTTAAGCTTGCACACTTTCTTAGGATTCTCAGGATCTATGAAACCTTCGGGTTGCACCATGTATAACTCCTCCTCCAAATAACCGTTTAAGAAGGCGGTTTTCACATTCATTTGCCAAATTTCATAGTCATGAAAAGCAGCAATCGCTAAGATGATCCGAATGGAATGCAGCATAACTACGAGTGCAAAAATTTCATCATAATGCAATCCATGCACTTGAGTGAAACCTTTTGCCACTAGTCGTGCCTTGTAGGTATCTGGTTGCCCGTCTACAGAACACTTTATTTTGTAAAGCCATTTGCACTATAGAGGTTTTACCTTATTAGGTAAATCAACAAGATCCCATACGTCATTCTCATACATGGAGTCCATCTCGGATTGCATGGCTTCGAGCCATAGCTTTGAGTCGGAACAGGTCATGGCACCTTTATAGGTAGCGGGTTCATTACCCTCTAGGAGAAAAACGTCACTCTCCTCGACCATACCAATGTATCTGTCCAGAGGATTAGAGACTCTACCCGACCTCCTAGGTTCCTCAGGAATATAAACTGTATCATCAGTTGGAGGAACAACTTCTTCCATCTGTTCCTCGGTTGTTGGTTCTGGAATCTCCGACACCTCGAAGGTTCTATTACTTGTCTTGTTCTCAAGAAATTCTTTCTCTAAGAACGTCGCACTAGCCGCAACAAAAACTCGATGTTCGGTAGGCGAATAGATGTAATGACCAAACGTTCCTTTTGGATAACCAATAAAGTATGTCTTGACCGATCGCAGGCCGATCTTATCCTCGTATCTCCACTTGACATAAGCCTCGCAGCCCCAAACCCGAATAAAGGACAAGTTAGGGACCGTTCCCTTCCACATTTCATATGGAGTCTTGTCGACTGCTTTAGTCGGACTTGATTAAGTATAAGAGCAAAAACAAAAGAGCAAAACCCCATAATGAATCAGGTACTACCGTGTGACTCATCATGGATCAAACCATATCAAGTAAGGTTCGATTTCTCCATTCGGACACACCATTTAATTGAGGTGGTCCAGGTGGAGTTAACTGTAAAACGATTCCACATCTTTAAGGTGTTGATCAAACTCATTTGAAAGATATTCGCCACCCCGATCTGAACGGAGTGCTTTAACCTTTCTACCCAGTTGGTTCTCAACCCTGTTCTGTATTCCTTGAATTTCTCAAAGGACTCACTTTTATGCTTCATTAAGTAGACATATCCGTATCTACTCAAATCGTCCGTGAAAGTGATAAAATATCTATAGCCATCTCTAGCGGTAATTGACATAAGTCCACAAACATCAGTATGTATGAGTCCTAATAGGTCACTAGCGCGCATTCCAACACCTTTGAAGGAAATTCGAGTCATTTTGCCAATGAGACATGATTCACACATGCCATATGTAGAAAAATCGAATGCGGGAATAGTCCCATTATCGACGAGTTTCTTTACACGTTTTTCATTTATGTGTCCCATTCGACAATGCCATAGATAGGTTCGATCTTTGTCACCAACCTTTAATTTCTTATTATTCACGTGTAATATTTCCGTGGTTTGATCTAAGATGTAAATTCCATTCATGGAAACTGCTTTGCCATAAATCATTTCATTGAAAGAGAAAATACAGCTATTATCCTTTATTAAAAATGAAGAACCGTCCTTATCAAGTACGGAAACTGAAATAATGTTCTTAGACAAACTGGGTACATAGTAACAGTTATATAAAAATAACTCAAAACCACTAGGGAGTTGGATTACGTATGTTCCCTTCGAGACTGCAGCAACTCTAGCTCCATTCCCGACTCGCAGGTCCACATCACCCTTTCCGAGAGGTGTGATGTTTTTTAGGCCCTGCAAATGATTACACAGATGAGAACCACAACCAGTATCAAGTACCCAAGTTCCGAAACTTGCATGGTTAATCTCAATCATATGAATATAAGATGACATACCAACAGAACGACGCGGCTGTTTTAATGTCCTCACGGTACACGGGACAGTTCCTCCTCCAATGTCCTGTCTTGTGACAATGGTGGCATTCAATGTCACCGCCCTTGCTCTTTGCCTTGCCTTGTGAGCCACTAGTCTCACCAGGCCCACTCTTACCGTTTCCTGGCTTCTTGAACTTTGGCTTACCTACACTTAGGTCGCCCGAGCTTTGCCCTTACCTTTATTCTTGTTGGAAATCGTGAGAACATCCTGCTTCATACTCCCACTCAATTTCATATCCTTCTCGGTCTGTACGAGAAGTGAGTGTAGCTCATGAGGACTTTTCTTTAAGTCATTCATGTAGTAGTTCGCCCTAAAAAGGGCAAAACCATCATGAAGAGAATGAAGCATTCGGTCAATGACTATGCTCTCACTGATTTTGCAATCAAGTGCCTCCAATTTCTCGACATTCTCAATCATGTTAAGAATGTGTGGGCTAACCGGTTGGCCCTTTTGGAGTTTCGCATCAAAGAAGCGACAGGTATGCTCATAAGTAACGATTCTCGGTGCTTTTGAGAACTCGTTAGTGAGCGTGGTGAAAATCTTATTTGCACCTTGGGCAATGAAGCGTCTCTACAAATTGGTTTCCATTGCAAAGATGAGTACGTTCTTTATCGCACCCGTTTCCATGACGAAATCACTATATGCAAGTGACTCGTTAACTACTGCATTGGGGCCTGGGTTTACCGGTATTGGCTCAGTTAAGTACTTGAGCTTACCGTCAAGAATGGCATTTCGTAGTGCTTTGCCTCCCGATCCGCAAAGTTGGACCCATCATTCTTCGATCGTGTGAACCGATTCATGTTGTCCATAAAAACTTTAAGCCAGGACTCGCGTCCAAGTGTGGCACTCGGCATTGGGATTTCGTTATTTCCACCATTTGTTGTAACAAGATTTATCAAAATAAACGTATTCTACATCATGCGAAAGAAGAATAAAAATAATAAGCATATGCATCGTTATGATTTTAAGTCTTAATGCAAAACTGTTATAAGCGAAGACTCAAGCATTTATACAATTGACCTCCCTCAAGATTATATAAAAGATCCCAAGACTCAATTATCTCAGAAATTGATAAGCCAACCTTTTGGCTAATTCTACTTTTAGAATTCTTGGTCGAAAAATTTCTCAAATTCTATCTTTAGTCCATCATAATCACGAGAAACTCTTCGGACTATAATGTTGAGATAAACTAAGTCAACACAAACTACTTACCCAACGTAGAAGGGGTCATATTATGCCTACCGACGAAGAAGGGATTCATAGTTGTTTGCCCTTATAAAGACTAGTCTCAATTTCCGTTTTAGAGGAAGATCCCATCAACTTTATTTTAATTCATTTTAAGTGAACTAATATCTAGCATGCGTGAATGAATAAACTAAGATGATGGCTTAATAAGTGTGACATCTGTATGTCTATGAAAACTAACATTCAATCTATATGAGTCAATTTTCATGCATTTTAGTAGGTGGTTTGGTTTTAGGCGGAAAATGATGCACTAACTAGCATGTGAATGAAAAGCAATAAGAACGGTAAAACGTAAAACAAAATAAAGTCCTAGTGTGGCCTATCTATCAAAATGAACATAAGTAGAACTTTAGAATCCATCCTTGGACCCGAGAAGCTTGTCTTGATGTTCCATCTTGATCCATGTAGCGGGAGTGAGCTCCAATCTCCATCTTTAGTCTTCTCAAAAATTACAATTTAAAATTACATAATAAACCTATTTACATTCTAATTTCAAAACTGTAATAAATAAAGAAAACCAAACGGAGATACGAGATCTCAAATTACATTAAAAATTATGTTTCCATCATTACGAAAACATAATTTAACTAAGGCCACACTAGGTATTACAAATTACAACCGATTACAAAAATACGTAAATAAAACCATTCAACGATTCATTCAACTAAAAAAATGCATCAACGAATAAATTAAACATGCAAGACATAATTCCTTAATTATGTAGATTAATTTCCCAAATCACCTATTTAAATGATCAAATTAAGTGACAAATCCTCAATTACTCACATTAATTTCAATCTTAATTCACATTAGTCTTGTAATATGAATTTTATCCAACATTATTTTAAACTTCTTTAAAATAATAAGGTATCTTAAAATTGTGAACAGTTTCACAACAATTATTATTCATTATATGATAATAATAATTGGCCAAAAAAATAAAACAGAAATTTTTATTTAACATAGCCCACGGCATCTAGCAAAAACAAAAAAAAAAAATTCCTTTTTTTCCTTGTGTTCATGGCTAAATGCAAAAAAAAAAAAAAAAAAAAAAAAAACAGTCATTATTATTTTTTTTCTCGGCAAAACAGTAAAACACCAGAAAAAAAAAATCTTCCTTTTTTTTTCCTTCTCGGCATTTCAGCAAAATGAAAAAAAACAGAATTTTTTTTTTTATATTTTGTCTCGGCAAATCTGAAAAATAACAGTTTCCCCTTTTTTTCTTTGCGGCAAAATGCCCTAAAGCCGAAAACAATTAGATGAACAAAATCGTTTATAGTTGCTATTAGAACAAGAATGGCATAATCACCTTATAATTTAAACATGTAAATTTATGAAACATGATTCTAAACAACGATTTAGAACCAATTATGCCAAAAACTATATAGCAAAAAAACAATTTATCATCAATGAAACAATCTCCATTTACATTTTAATTTAATCCTCATTAAATCAAACATCTACAAATTCATCATGTAATCATTTTAACTTATTAAAACAATAAAATGAATGAATCAAAATGGAAATAAATCATCAAAATCAAGAACAAAAAACGGCTGGAAAAAAAAATTCTTCTCGGCAAAAAAAAATTTCAGCCGATTGATTTTTTTTTTTTCATTCGAAATCCTTTTGTTTAAATTCAATTATGAAATTCATCAAAAATAATTTCGTGGCCTTGGCTCTGATACCACTTGTAGGAAATATCGGTATACTTCCATTAACATTATAAGGATTATAACGAAATTATTAATATGAAAACTAGTCATAAAAGAAATTTGCATAAACAAAATAGAGAGATTATGAAATCAACCTTCGGTCCTAGCAAAATCGGCCTAAGAACAATATCGCAATAATATTCGCCTATCAGTTGCACCCAAGATGATGTGAGATATGCATGTGTTCTTGCTAGAAGAGATCCCCAATTAACTGATTAATTTTTAGGGTTTTGTGTGTATTTTTTGATGAGAGTGTGCTAGGGTAAAAATTAGGTTAAAGAAAAATAATCTCCCTTCACTCTCTTAAACCGTGAAAGAGGAGTGAATTAGGGTAGCCTTTTCTTTTCTATTTTTCGGCCCATATATCCGAAAATAAGAGGAGTTGCCTTCTTATTTTCGGTTTGTCAACCTACCAAAAATAATGCGATTAAATCTTCTTATTTTGGTATTTTACAAAATGTATATAAAGTGTATTATTTATAAATTGTCATTCATTTATTTTATTCCGTATTAATTAGTCCACATACAACAGCTTGTAGTCGATTTATTAATACGGGTCAATAATAATTTATTATGACAATATCGTATAATATATACTTTAACTATAAATATCGCATATTTATAATTTGCTGATTAAATATAACCAATTACATTTAATTACGAATTAACATATTAATTCGTCCAAGCTAACATTATATACATTAATTAAATATAACATATTATATTCAATTCACAAATTGACAGTTAATTCGTCTCAGCTAATATTATTTAATCGGCATTAAAGAATCGTCTCATCATCACATTGACTAACTGTTTAGTCATATAGGGCATCAATGTGATTACATTTCCATAACCACATCTCTCAAACACATCCTTTAGGTGTGACTTTTAGGGACCAGTTGATCACCGCCATCAGTATGATAATAACGTCAAACTTTCTAGCAAGCCAACCGTTATTAGGTAATCGTTAATCAACTGATAAAATACGAAGTATACCCTTGTGAACCTATAAGAGATTTATAAATGTTATCACACTAATTTGTGGAGGACACAAGCTCCAACAGAGTTAAATGGGTAAAAATGAAAGAAACGGGAATGTAAGCGCCTCCCGCATGTGACACCAACCACTAACCCGAATGTATGCTTTGGAATAAGCAATTGAATTTCATATACGTGCAAATTAATGAACATGTTATGCAAGGAGTATACTACTCACAATCTTACATGAAACCGGTCATAAATGACACCAGCTATAAGGCTCTAATATCTTAGAAATTATAAGTAGTTTGCCAAAGTTTCAGGTCAAGTCTATTTGTTCAGCTAAATTTTAGCATTAACTCGTAGATATGCAGAGGACAAAGCTAAAAGATATTAGTTTATGCAGGGCTTAAGCAAAAGGACAAATTATAGTGCAATTTCATCATCGATAACTACCGTTCCGACTCAACCTATATGCAAAAATAAACGTGAAATTTTTTTGATTTTCATAGATTTTATACTATTTATGAGATTTTCTGAATTTTTATAAAAATAAACAACAATGCATACAGAAATTAAACGTGATAATAGAGATGCAATAAAACGACATGCAGACACGGATATGGATGCATAACCTCCCCAAACCAAACCGTACAATGCCCTCATTGTACTCAAAAATAGGGAAAGGAAATGCAAACTAGAAAGGAGAGAGTGGAGATGCGGAAAACTCACAAGAATACGCGAAGTAGGGACCTCCCCAAACCAGCCAGCAACAAGGGAGGTCGCAAACAGCTTCATAGTGGCGTCATTGGAAACAATACAAAACAAGCCTACTCGTGGTACTTCGATCGAGAAGATAGAATACTCGATCGAGTACAATAAGCTGCCGAAGTGTTCGATCGAGGAAGCAGAGTTACTCGATCGAGATGTCTGTTTTTGTGGATGCTCGATCGAGGAGGATAAGAATCGATCGAGGGAGTAGGCACTCGATCGAATAGAAAATAGCTCGATCAAAGGCTCCTTATTGCGGTACTCCTAAGCGACAGTGAAGCACCTGCAAAGACGCAAATAGAAACCACAAAAATGACCAAAAACCCAGCCGATATTGTTCGCAGTCTATGGTCGTAGAGACCAATTATTACATGTCCAACAAATACTAAAAAGTTCAAAAAACTACTCAAAAGAAATCTAAACTCCGGGTTGCCTCCAGGTAAGCGCTAGTTTCAAACAGGTCCCAGCTCGACCTTCTCTTTTCTTCAACAACCATTCTAATTGACCCCAGTCAAAACAGCTCAAAGCACGCAGCAGTCGATCAAACAACTGCGCATGCGCTACACAAAACTGTAAGTAGCACCATAATATAATAATAACATAGAAAATTGAAATGTACAGCCCTTTAAGCCTAACGAATTTCCTATGACAAATATGGTGAAACATTATTAGCTTACGTGCCCAACTGGGAGGGGGTGGAGCATCAAGATAAAAAGCAGAAATCATAAGAGATAGAGTACTATTAATACCAACAATAATGAAATTATCGTTAACTACCTCAGGTCGGTTTCTCCTAACGTCGAAATAATTGACAAAATAGTATATTACCTCTTCCGTGCTAGGAACAATCACTGACTCAGCTACCTTCTCATTTCCCTCCTTTGTGGGTTTTATCCCATATATAGCAGCCTCTAAACCATCCAGCTCGGCTTTCTAAGTGGGGGATTCACAATAACCATTATCTTCATTCGTATCGTCATCCGAAATAGCCAAGAATGACGAATCAGCACTGTTCATGGTCAGAGCACTCGATCGAAAAGTGTGGGGTGTTCGATCGAGGTCTTCCTCATACAAACCGTTCGATCGAGTGGTAAGTTGTGCTCGATCGAATTCCACCTCATAGAATTTACTCGATCGAACAAGGTGGGCCGTTCGATCGAGTATTTGATGCTGAACCGTAGTGAGGTGCTTGAGAAATTCTTCGTATTCAATAGCTTCTTCAATTTCCAAGTCATACAAATCTTAACATCAATAGGCAGCTCAGGTCCTTCATAGGAAGGATCGCTCTCGGTATAAATAGCAAGCACCTCCTCTGAATGCCTATAGTCCATCTCGGCGGCTAATTGAGCTATTTGAGATTCAAATAGCTTGACACCAGCTTCCCTAGCTTTATCAGATTCTTTCACAAGAAGTGCAAGTGCCTTCACCAAGGACTTCAATTCAGCAACCTCTTCATTCTCTATAACGGGAGGAAAGGTTTGTTGTTGCGGGGGCCAAATAAACGGAGACTTTTGATAGCTTCGTTGCTGAAGCGGATGTGGTGGCACATATGCAAAGGAATGAGTGGCTTGCCTACGCTGCCTAAACGCATAGACTTCGTCGTTCCCTACTGGACAGATAACAACATTGTGCCCTACAGCACCACATCTCTCACAATAGACCACATGTCGTGCCATAGGATGGAACATAGGTGGAGGATCAAAGGTACTCAAGCCTTCCATTTGATGATCTTTTACCTAGATCTGCCTAGGTAGGACCTGTAAGACCCATCAAAACAGCACTAGAGAAAAAGATGAGAACTGCCTCAAGGAATAAACCCCTTGAGGCTAAAGACAGACAAAAATAAACAAGCAAATAAAATAGTTGCCTCCCCGGCAACGGCGCCAAAATTTGATACCGTCGTTTAGTACCAAAAATAAATACCTAAAACAACTAACAGAAGCTCGTGGAAGTAGGGTCGATCTCCATAGGGAGGCGGTCACTATCTAATTGTTATTCCAGTCTGTCTAATGTCACTAAATGGGGGGGGGGGGTTGTTGATTTGTTATCTAAACTGACTAACAAAAGTAGATAAAATAATAAAATGGATTAAAAATAAAGAGAGAGAACTAGGATTGTTGGTTCATCAATGAATGTCAGATGGTCACAGTTTAGGTCACAGATCAGTCTCGTGTACCAGTCTAAGGGGCATGAATATCTCCTTCCGGTCTCAATTCACCCTAAAACACTATTAGCTTAGCTTCCGCCCTCACTAAAGCATCCTAATATTCACTGCAGGTCTCACCCCTTCCAACCTTCCGGTCTAGGTCAAGGCTTACCAAATCAATTAGCTAAATGCGTCGATTCAAGCAGCTAATTACAGTTAATTGCAGTGATTAACAACAAAGACATGATAGCAACAAAAGATCTGTAAACCTAATTAGCAACTAACAACAGTTCATTGAATCCCCTAAATCCTAGCGGGAGAATTAGCTATGCATGACTATAATAGTGAAACTAATACTAATAAAAGCAACAATAGATAACAACATGATAAAAGATGACGAGAATTAAAATAATAAGAACTAAACTAAACAAGGAGAATAAAGGAGTAAAGGAATACGAGAAGCAAGAGGAAAGAATTAATACTAGAAACTAAATTAAATAAAGTAGAGAAAAGGAATTACATAATTTAGATCCGGCAAAAATAGAGAGGAAGAACTACATCTGGTGCGAAAAGAGGAAGCAGAAGAAGAGATAGGAGAAGAGAGTTTTAAACCTAATTATGTCTCTCCTATTTTTAGGGTAGCTAGAATTGTCTATCATAAACGAGTTTCCTCTATCATTGATGCGTGCATTATATATAGACATTTTGTACTTCATTTGCACGCATTCCTATGCATATTTAGTAGTGTTTAGCTACAAATGTCCCCCGAATTGTCTACTTTGGTTTCTCTTGTATTATTTGCAGGTATGAACCGGAGAGGAGCATAATCAAGCTTAATACATGTCCCTATGCATGCATTTAGGAGGTGAGTTGAGTCGGAGCTTGGAGACTAGTATTTTGAGATGCGCAAAGAAGTAAGATAGCTAGACGAGCAAAGAAAGAACTTCAAATTACTAGTGCCTACTTTGAAGAGCCATATCTCGAGTTCTACAACTGATTTTCAGGTGATTCCAATTGGAGATGAAAGCTTGTCCTTTTGCTTTATTCAATAGCCACCCCACGAGCAACCTAAGATTACCAAACCGCACCAAACAACTCAAAAGATTGCCACCAACACTCACAAGATCATTGTTCACCGTACCCAATCAGAAAATCGTCCCTATCGAACACCAAACAACCAACCCACCAACACTTCTGTCCTTTTTTAATTATTTAGATCTACTAATTTCACGTCGTACAGTGACATCAGGCGGTTCTTGGCTATCAACATCTAACTAGTCGACAACGTTGGTGAGTCGGTGGCGGCATGGTGGGATTGATGGCGAGATGGTGCTTTCGCAGTGGTCGGAGAAAAGACAAGAAATGGAGAAAGAGAATGAGGAATAAAGACATCGCCGGAGTACTGAGACTAGGAACTGACAATCCGGTGATGATGATCGGGGTTGTGGGTAGTGGGTAGGGATGAGAGAGAGCATGTGGATGACGTTGAGTGTCAGAGAGTAGATGAGGAGTGCATGAGTGATTAAAAGTTACATCGTAGACATTAGCGCGTGAGTTTTTTTGTTTGAGGTTTTTAAGTCAGTTCGTAAGTTCGTACGGTATGTTTAGTTCACAGAGGATCCTGTTTATATATATATATATATATATATATATATATATATATATATATATATATATATATATATATATATATATATATATATATATATATATCATATATATATCATATATCATATATACAGGGAAGATCCGGTGAGTTCACTTCCTTACATGAGTCTTGAGTCCAAATAAGAACCATTGGATGTAATCAATCCAAGCGCCCAGATTGTGCCACGTAGCACATACATAATGCGCGCTACAACTCAACCATAATCATTTTTCACTGCAACACCTCCAACCTCTGCAACTTCTCACTCTCTCTCCTTCGAAAATAAAAAAACACATAAATAACAAAACACAAATAATTGACGGTAATAAAATTAATCTTCAAACAAAAAATTTGCGTGAATCTAGAGCAAATACATCAACGATTAATTTTTAGAAGACAATAAGGTAAATATAATGGTTATCTAAACTACTAGGCAAGGTAAATGTAAACAAATGGAAAATCAAATCGAGTAAAGTAACAAAGCAAGTGAAGTAAATGGGGATGTAAACAATTGATAAAAGGCACTTGGGTATCATGGGTTCTTAAGGGAAATCATGGTGAGATGACATAAACAAGTTTCATAGATGCAAGCAATTTATTGTTGTAGTGGAATCGATTTAGTTTACATCTTACAATTCCTAGGAAGGTTTAGGTCTCGGAGCCGAGTCGGTCAAGACTTTACAACACCTACAAGTCGAATTAATTTCTTCCTATTCAACTATATACATGGTCTAACAAGCCTTGAGTTTGTTTATGTCTTACAAGTCTTGTTGAATGGATAAGAGATTCATGCTAGGTTGTCAATCAAGCATTTCATCAAGCATAATATGTGCATAAGTTGAAACTACAACAAGCAAGCAATCATATGAACTTATTAAGTAAATATCTACCCCGTGATTAACTCCCCCAATCCCTCATTAACCCTAGCTAGGATACTACTAACTCATGATCATGGAAAACATGCTAACAAGGGTGTCAATCACATTAACAAATCTAAACATAATGGATGAGTAAAACAATAAACAATAATTAAGCAAAGAGTAAAGAAATGGTACCAAACTTATGATGAACAAATGGGAAAGAAAGAATAATATAAGAGAACTTGATTGATCAATGAAGAGTTGTCAATTCTTCAATAAACCGAAATAATCTTCAGATTACCCAACTAGATCTAAGAATTCTTAAACAATAATTAAGGAAGGATTAATATGTAATTATGCTAATTAATTTCTAATCTACTCTAATGTCTTTACTCTAATGTCTTGATTCCAATCTTCTATTACAAGAGATTATTTATACTAAGTACAAGTATTAGGTTAACTAAGGGCTTAAATGACGATTAAGTCCCTAAAATGAAGATTAACGCCTTACAAGTCCTCCATGGAGACGCCCGAATTGAACTTGTTAGACGCTCATGCTGCTTGGAAAAACGCACGTCCTGCTTAAAGGACGCTTGGGCTGTGTCTTGGGACGCCTGTCCTCTGCTTTGGGACGCTCGGGCCTGCTTTGAGGCCCGTCTCTCCTCGTGCAGATTTCCTTCTTCTTCATTTGGTCCTTATGATCCGTGGCAATTATTGAGGAGCCTTAGGCCTTTAGTATCGGTCTCCTCATTGATGCTTGGTCTTTAGATGCGATCAATTTAGCTCTGTTTTTGCTCCATACATGCAAGGCTAGCGCTCCTTCCCTACCAAGGGCACAAAACCTCATAGAATATGCAAAGTAGGAAGCTTAAGATAGAAACGACCCTAATACATGCAAGGAAGCATAGGAACGAGGCTAGTTCGGGGACTAAATGTGTGTAAATATGAGTCACATCATTACAACTTTGCAACATTCTTAGCCCCAACTTCAAACAATTTAATTGACATGAAGTTGGCGAAGACTGTAGAAGATGTAAACCAGATAAGATCATATAACTGGTCTAAATATATCTTTGACCAATTGATTGAGTCTGTGAGAGCATATAAAGGAAAGGGTACAACTTCTGTTCGTGGGTCGCACATTGTTTCTCAACCGATTAAGTATCTCCATCGCTTCAAATTTAAAGGGACTTACCCCATAATAAGCCTACCACACATAAGGCATTGGACAGATGCAACTATAACAATAAGGGTTAATGACGAAGCTGGGGTAAAAGCACTTGGGAGTGGGGCTTTGTCAAATGTTGCTTTTCCTATTTGTCTTAACATGCCAACTACAACAGTTCATCAACAAGAAGGGAAATCATATATTACAATGGAACTGCCGAGTGGCATTGAAATAGATGAGCGATTAAAGCAAAAGTCATGGGATGTAAGTGAACTAAGTATCTCTAATTTCATTAATTTTATTTACACATCTACTGTTAAAAAGTTATTCACTAACATTGTAACACTTAGATGTTTACATGATAACAATTATATGGCTTAATGTAACAAAAAGACCCACACTTAGATGCTTACACTTAGATGTTATTCAACATTGTAACACAGACAGTTTAATATATACACATTATTAATGTGTTTTGTCACACTTACATTTTTTGTTCCATCGTCCAGGATATTCACCTAATTTCATTAATTTTATCTGCAGATCTACTGTTAAAATGTTATTCGCTATGATTGTAACACTTAGATGTTTACATGATACACAATTATAATGCTTAATGTAACAAAATGACCCACACTTAGATGTTTACACTTAGATGTTATTCAACATTGTAACACGGACAGTTTAATATATACACATTATTAATATGTTTTGTAACAGTTAAATTTTTGCCCCTTCATCCAGGATATTCACCTAATTTTCCTAACAATGAAAAGGGACAATGACCTGCTTTATGATCACAATGTTGACAATGTGTAAGTTTTTCTTGAAACTATACCTTTTACAAATATCCTGTTTTTTATTTTATTTTATATTAGACAAGATAAAACTGACAACCCATATGATTTGCAGGGAAAGAATAGCGACATATGGATATTTTCATTTTATTTTAATGGAGGATGTCTTGTCAATGAGAGCTGATGTGTATATAACATCTCTAATGATCGAATCTTGGGCAATAATGTTGAATGAGCTGACATACTCACAGAGGGCAACTCAAACACCAACAATGTTGTTTTAACTCTTACAATGTTGTGTACATAATATTTGAATTATGTGTTACATATATAATACTCCCTCCTATCCACTCTTTTCTTCCCTATTTCCTAAAACGGATTATTCAGGTTTTCTTCCCCTTTCCTTTTTGAGAAAGTTTTTATTAATATTATACTCTTACCTCTTTCCACTCATCAAACCTCACTATATACTTTATTAATATTTAATTCTAATTATTCCTACCTCTCTCCAATAACCAAACCCCACTCATCTCCTTTATTAATATTTAATCATAATTATTCATACCTCTCTCCAATTATCAAACCCCACTCATATATTTATCAATATTATACTCCCCACCCTTAATCTCCGTGCCCACTTCAAAAGGGAAAAAAAGGATGGATAGGAGGGAGTATAATATTACTCCATTTCATTAGGAAAACTTTCCATCATTAGTAACATCAGAAAGAGAACAGTAACCACAACATCTAATGGAAACATTCCAAGCTTGGGACACATGGAAGGATTGTTGCCTGCACGAGATAAATTTCAATTCAGAAACGGTAAGTCAATTGTTTCTTTAGTTAAAAATCACATATTACCACCCCAGTGTTATTATCATCATTTAAAGTGTTATAATCATCATTTCTAGTGTCGCAATCATTTATTTGAATCAGATGTGTTATTCATTCAATTGCATTCTAGTTGATTTACAATCAACATTTTTAGTGTTACATTTGCCATTTTGAGTGTGTTCCCTTATGCTAGTTATTTCATTAGTTATTTTTCTTAGGTATTCATCCCAATGGTTATTGACATACACGATTTCCGTGTCTGCATCAACTTCACAACAAGGCGAGTCGAGTATCTTGACAACAAATCATATAATGATTTTGAGACAACATTGTACAGTGTTGTAGCAAGAATGATTGTATGTCTCTCCCCCATGTAATTTCATAAAAATATTGTTAGCTATAATTGACAGTTATAATTCACCATAACTATATGTTTGCTTTTGTATTGATTCAGGCTGATATAATGGGGACATATTTTGCAGAAAAAAGGCAATAATAGGGGTGAAGAAGTTTACGAATACCCGGTGGTTAATGTCGAATTTTAGTGATAATCTGGGAATATAATGCGGATCGCGGCGTATTCCTAATGATGCACATGATGTTTTATGTCGGCAATCTGTTTGACTGTGCCCTTGACAACAAATTAATCATCAAGGATCATGTACCGCGCTGAGCTGTTGTCAACTCTTATTCTCAGTGACATAAACAGTTCAAGAAATGACACCTTGCAAAAGATAGAAGAATTCACAACTTCGAGAAATGACTTGCTCCTGTACTTGTTGAAGAAAGATGGTTCAGAAAAGAGCAGTCGGTGGAGGAAAAAAGAAAGACAAACCGGAGAAGAAAGTCAATTGCAAAAGGGAAGGGAAAAGCCCAAAAACAATTCAACCATCAACACCATCGCCAAAAAACAAGGAATAGCAGACGAGGATGTCTCATCACCCATGTCAATACTTGGGAGTAGGAAAAAAGAAAGACAAACGGGAGATGGACTTGGTTGTTCATTGGATTGTGGAGAAGATGGTATACTTCCTACAGTTATTTCAAGGTTTATGCGTGGTAATCAAGCACTGTTCTCCGGTATGCTGCTCTTAAGAAAGCAGGTGTTGGATTATGCCTTCTTAGATGGCCATGTTTTTCCGCCTGAGTAAGCAACTTTCAGACTTAATTCTCTCCTTTCAGAAATCTGTTTACATTAAATTGACCAACATAATTTTATTTTGAAAATGCAGTGAAAACCTTGTTGTTTATAAAGACATAATGTTTCTGTAAAGGGCTGAATTCATGTCCATGAGGCCCACGGTTCATCTCAATGCTGATGTAATTGGATTAATTTTCAATTGTTCATTGGGCTGGAAATTTGGGTCATTCTTAATCTTTTCATTTGGCCCAAATACTTTCTTGCTCCAAACTAAAACACACATAAGCCCAATTCAAGTTTGACAAGGTTTTATGAATTCCACTCACATGGTTTTGTGAATCCTGGACCCAATTTTGTGAACCCTAGACCCGATTTTGTGAATCTAACACATGAACTGGTGACATTGGACATATATTAGCATTGATAAGTTATATAATGATCGTATATTTATATTTGTTCATCTATGTGGGACTCGAACCCACACCTTGCGCAATAGCACAATGCTCTACTTTTTGAGCTAATAGATGATATAGGACAAACAGTAAATTATGCATCAACAAATAACAAATAACAAACACATGAAGCATGATACAACTTCATATAATTATTTCTTACTATGAAATTAACCAATTAAAGTCCTAATTAAGTTCACATAACCACATCCAAGCTTCTCAAAATCAAGTACAGCTTTCACAAAATCTGGTCTAGGATTGACAAAATCTAGTTTCACAAAGTCATGTCTAAGGTTCATATAATCTAGTCCAAGCTTCACAAAATCAAGTCCAGGTTTCACAAAATCAGGTATTTGTTTGACAAAATCGGGTATCACAAAGTCAGGTCTAGATTTCACATAATTAGGTCAAAACTTCACAAAATAAAGTCCAGGTTTCACATAATCAGGTACAAAGTTCACAAAACTAGCTCTAAGGTTCACAATATTAGCTCCAACATTCACAAAATCAGGTTTCACAAAGTGTGACAAAATCAGGTTTCACAAAAGTCAGGTCTAGGGGTCACATAATCTAGTACAAGCTTCACAAAATAAAGTCCAGGTTTCACAAAATTAGGTCTTTGTTTGACAAAATCAGGTATTGATACGTCTGTCGTGTACCTATCAAAAATAAACTAACTAAACTAACTATATAGCTAGGGAAGTCAGGTCGATCTCCTCAGGGAGGCAAGATATCTGTAGAAGTCCGTCTATTTGGTCACAAATGGGGGGTTGTTTGAATTGATTTCAAAACTACAAAGTTTAAAGGAAGAGAAGTAGAGATAAGAGCAATAAAAGCAAAGAAAAAGGATTAAACTATCAGATAGAGAAGGACATGTCAGGATTTCGGTTCATTACGGTAGTCCAGTGACTCAGCTGTAAACAACTCAGACGAATTAAATGCGAGACGGATACGGAAAGGTCCTTTCGGTCCACTTTCTATCCTAAAATACCACTAACTTAACTTTCATTCCTGCCAGGGTAGTCTACTGTTCATAGCAGGCCTATTTAGTCCAATCTTTCGATCTAGGATTAATTTTAGCCAGATTAAAGAGATGACTCAGAAGCGTGCACTCAACTAAGTCGATAAATACAATTAAATTGCTATGGTGACAGAATCTCACAATTGATTCATCTATTTCATTTACTACATCGTCACATTCCTACCGCGGATCCCCTAATCCCAACATGCAAGAGGTTTAGCTACTCATACCGCTATTTAAACTATCGAAACTAACAGCAGATAAATTACCAGCATTCAACATATTAAAATTATAATTAAATCGCATAAAGAGTAAATTAGGGCAAATGATTGAACGAAGTAAACAAATGATTAAAGCAAACACCGATTAATTATTATTAAGAGAAGAGAAAAGGATTACAATCGTGCGAATCCGGCGTAAAGAACAATCGAATCCGAGCAATATAAATCCCAAAGTAAGGTTACAGTGAAAGGGAAAAAGCAACGTAATAAAGTTCTCTGTGTAAACAGATTAAGATAAAAGATTAGATCCTAATGACCTAGTAAAGCGTGCTTAAATAGAAAAACAACTTAGTTTTGCGAAATAAAACAACTCACGGGCTAATTAAAGCCCATAACAGCAAAAACCACTCGATCGAGTGGAATAAAACCACTCGATCGAGCAAACTTCAGCATAATCTACTTGATCGAGTAGAATAGTTACTCGATCGAGTAACTCTCCTTTCAGCAACTTCTGGATCGAGTGGAAAACTACTCGATCGACCAACTAGGGACGTAAAAACCACTCGATCGAGTGGTAAAACTGCTCGATCGAGTGTTCTGTCTTCAAATCAACTCAAGTCCACGCCCGACTGCCTCGTAATCCGTGCCATCACGCTTCCCAACGCAGTATCTCACTCAGGAAAATCCCGTCTCCTCTAAATGCATGCAAAAAGGACGAAAAAGGGTACGATTCCACTACTTTCGCGTTCATTTCTACAAAACGGACAAAACGAACCAAAGTAGCCAATTCGGGGCAAAATACTATATAAACAGTATAAAAATGCATGGAAATACGTGCTGAAATAGGCTAAAAAGACTATATAAAATGCACGTATCAAATCTCCCCAAACCGAACCTTTACTCGTCCTCGAGTAAACTAAAATGCAACTAATGGAACGGAAATGATAACTCAGAGCTAGCTTAACTTGTCTACTTGAACCAATTTTAATGCAACAAAAACTATCAGTTATAGCTAAGCAGTCAATACGCAAACGAGTTATAAGCTATTTAGAAAAAATAGCCAACCTATCGACCTTGCAAGACCAACAAAATCGGACTCTCTCGTGGTCACTCTTCTCTCATGAAGCAAAGGGTGAATATTATATGTAAAAGAGAGAAGGAAAGACAGTCACTCACCTAATCACACCTACATAGCATGCATGCAACAAAAATGAAAGACAATTCAAGTACTAATGCACACACTCCAACCAATAATGTCCGTCACAGCCGAGGGCTTACAGATAATATGGGAATAGTGAGGTTCAGGTGAGAAAAGGCAAAACAAGTTATGGTAATGTGGAGGTAAAAGCGTCAAGCTAGTTCCTAACAGGACCATAATAAACCATCCGAATCTCAACTGACTGAAAAACTAAGTACAAGTGCCCTTCATTTGGCACACAACTCACTAAACTCAAACACAATCTCCTCAAAAATATAGAATAAGAATGGAGGAGTCAGACGGTCACAAACTTCTCTTTTTTAATACCGTCTAAATGAACCGAATCAAACAAATCAAACTTTTTCAAACTTTTTTTTTTTTTTTCTTTTTTCCACGTGATCAGCATTCTTTTTTTTCATTTTTTTTCATTTTCTTCCACTTTCACGTTTTTCCTCTTTTTTTTTTTCTTTTTCAATTCTCTTTTTTTTTTTTTTCTTTTCTCCTTCCTTAATTTCCACCAACTCCATACAATGACATACAAACCAAACTGTAAACGGAAAATCATACCACAAAAGAACATACTAAACTAGCTTGACCAGGCAGGCTTAATTTGGGATGTAGCTAATGGGTCAATGATGGGTGATGTCGTCGGGTCACATCCAATCAAACACATTTATAATACTCAACATACAACTAGTTAGTGGTAAGTCGAGGTCGATCCATGGGACGGTGGTTACTCAATTCATTCAATCTAATTATGGTTGTGCTTGGGGTTGTCACAATTATAATGGGTTGACGATTACAATCTAATAAAAGCAATAAACAAGCAACAAAAGGAAAGATGTAAACAATTGATTAAAAATGCTAGGATATCATGGGTTCATAAGGGATTCATGGGAATTGATCATACAAACATGTTTCCTACTAGATGCAAGCAATTATTGTTGTGATGGATTGAGTTGGGTTATATCTTACAATCCTAGGAAAGTTTGGGTCCCGGAGCCGAATCGATTAGATTGTACAACACCTACAAGTCGACTTAGTCTTCCCTACTCAACAACATGCATGGTCTAATGAGACTCGAGTTGGTTTATGTCTTACAAGTCTCATTGAAAAGATAAGTGATGGTTAAAAAATGCAAGGATTCATAGGCTCGCATTTCATCAAACATAACATGTGCATGAGTTGAGATCAAAACAAGCAAGCAAATAAACCATGAAAGCATATTAATTTAAGCATGAATCATTCCCCATGTTTATTTCCCCTAATTACCCATTAATCCTAACTAAGTAACTACTCACTCATGATCAAGTTTAACATGTTAATAAGGTTGTCAATCATACTAACAAAGCCAAACATGATGAACAAGTAAGAAAGATTAACAATAATTAAAACAAGGATTAAGAGAATTATACCTATGGAGATTCCAATAATAATAATGCAAAGAATAATAGAAGAACTTTATGATTGATGGAAGGTTGTCAATCTCCCAATAAACCCAATAGTCTTCTAATTACCCAATAATAAACTTGAATTCCTCAATAATAAACTTGAACAATGATTAAAGGAAAGATTAATGTGTAATTTGTGGAAAGATTAAATGATAATCTATTCTAATCTACTACTAATCTAATCTAAGGAAAGATTGATTTAACCTAATGAAAACTTGATTCTAATCTCATAAAAACTTGATGGTTTGATTATTACAAATGGGGTATATATAGTAGAGATTCATTAGGTTAACTAAGGCTAAATTAGTAATTACACTTTTTAGATTTGAGCAGGGAGACGCCGGTATTTTTCGAAGGAAGGGCTTCTTTCTTTGAAGCTTGAAGAAACGGATTTTTGCTGGACTGGAATCCGTGCGTCTTAGGCACGGGACGGGCGGATTCGGTGGTCTGGGCCCGGGCGTCTTTGAATGAAGACGGGCGGATTGTAGCAGGGGAAGACGGGCGGATTTGGAGCAAGACGGGCGTCTTGTGGTTCACGTAGCAAGGAAAAGTTTCCTGTCCAGGAATACGCCCGTCCCGAGCGAAATATGGGCGTCCTGGGCTTCAACCTGAGCGGGTTGAATTTGACCCGAGCGGGTTGAGCTGTATCTTGAGCTCGGATTGTAAAACGGACGTCATTTCCTCATCCGGACTCCTATTAGAGTGATTCAAAAGCCTAGATCACTTGATTTTTCGACGCCGTTCCATCTAGCATATTTTCAGAGCCAAAGGAGCAACTCTTGGTTCGGTTTTCAAGCGATTTCTTCTTGTAATGCCTTCCCTCTGGTCATTCTTACTTTTAACCCTTTGATCCTTCTATATACACTTTATTCCTACATCTTTGGTCATCATTCTTGCCTCCTCTTCATACTAGTCCATCTAATATCATCAATAACCTTCCAAATATGCACGAAAGACGGGAATTTCCGCCTTATTATCTCCTTTTCTACAAAACATATGAAATGCGATAGAAAAGCAAATAGGAAGGTTTTGACGGATAAAATGGCCATAGAATGTTATAATAGTATGCAAAATAGGCTCAATTAGGGGACTAAATGTGCGCAAAGAATGTTCACATCAAATATCCCCAAACCGAACCTTTACTCGTCCCGAGTAAAGAGGTGACAAAAACTAGACCTTTATTTAAACTAACCTACTAATATAGCCGATATGAGACAATTAGCGGGTCTTTCTCTGCCCCTTCAACTCACAACAAGACAACCATAAGGTAGGATGCCTTCTTGCAAGGCAAGGTGGGTCTTGCCAAAATGGCGACACATCCAAACATTAAGCACACAAAATCAAATAATGGATGCATCTACAAAAGAATAGCCACTTTCCTCATCTAAGTGGCGGAAATTATCTACAAGGGAAACAATTCAAGGGTACACACTCCTTCATAGATGCAATTTCTTCAAACTACTAAGCCTAGAAGGATACCAATAAATCACCTCCAAGTTGTGTCAAGCTAGGGTACCTTTGTCTTCAATCGTTAAATGTTTTTGTCAAGAGTAGACTCCCTATGGTGTTAGAAACACTGGAGGATCGCGGAATTCCCCCTCTTACCTAGACAAGAAGAAGGGTCGTCCCCTCTCTACCATGCACAAAAATGGATGCGGTGGATAAAGGGATTAATAGATATTTGAGTTTCACTTTGGGAGTTTACTTTCATTTTTGTTTTTCCCCCCAATTTCATGTGGCATATAACATTTGAGAACACTTTCTTGCCATTTCTTTTTTATTTTTGGCATTTCAACACTTGACAACTTTTTGCATTTCTTTTGAACATTTTCAAAGTCACCCCATATGTAGTGAGGGTGTGCCTTATATTTGAAGCATAGGAGTTCTATTTTTGCTCCTCTTTTCATTTGATTTATTTTTGCAAACTTTCTTTCACTTTTCATTTCATTGAACTCAAATTGATTTCTTTTTGTGCCCATTCCCTTTGATGACAAAAATGTGGTAGAACATGGATGATGGATGGATGGATGCATGGTTTCAAGGGTCACCTTGGAATAAACGATAGCCAAGGAGTTATCACACCACAAGGTACTCTTGACTAGGCCTTAAACCATGGGTCAAAGGATACTAGCATGACACATCCTAGGGTGTTTTACAAGTATTCTAACAAGCAAAGTCTTAAGAAGAAAAAGCATCTACTAGGGCCTATATACACTTGTCAAGTTTCCCAAGTAGACGGTTTCGCAAAATTTTTCTAACATGCAACTATATGCCATGATGCAACTAGCATATAAACATCCTAATGCAAATGATTCTACCAACTAATATGCCATATAAACTAAATGCAACTCCTAACAACACATAGATACACAAACCGCAATAACAAAATACACCACATCCTCCTTGACATGTAAGCTCATCCTCCTCATATGAATAATGAAAAAGAAATGGAAGGGAAATAGAGATTAGAACAATCATACCAAGTGGTTTTCATTTTCCCTTGCTAATGCCTCAAATGTAGTGTTGTATCTATGTGAGAAGAGAACAAAAACACAAGTATATACAATTCTATACTACTAAATTAAAGAACATGTTTTTGGTTTTTTTGAAATTTTCAAAATTTTATGGATTTTGTTTTTATGAAATTAAAGAACATATTTTTGGGATTTTTCGAAATTTTTCAATTTTTATGTTTTTTGGAATATAAATTCCCATCCCCCACTTTATTTTGGACATTGTCCTCAATGTACATGTAGGAGTAGGAATAAAAAAGAAATACATGTTTTTGGATTTTTTGAAGTTTTTATGGAAATTGAAGTGCAAATGCAATGTTATGAATGAATGCATGCTCTAACAAAATGCAATTCTATATGACATATATAACAAATGAATGCAATCTAAACTATACTAGATGATGCATGATTTCTAGTAAACTATGGTCACCTATGATCAAACCTCCCCAAACCGATTTAAACACTATTTCTAGTGTAGAAATGAATAGGTTTGGCCATTAGTAACTATGCATGAATTTTAATCTATATGCAATTATCTACATGAATCATGTGGGATAAATACAATGCAAACTAATCTAATCATGTGAGATATATTACAATGCAAACTATACATGAGAAATAGGGAAAGAAAAGGGTTCTTACAATCATTGTAGGAGATGAAGATGGTAGATAGGAAGCATATATAGCCATGACACGAGCCAAATGAGAGAAAATGAGGAATTCCAGGGTCAACCCGCTCCAGATAAACTCAACCCGCTCAGGTTGGCTGAGAACCCGCTCCAGACAATATCAACCCGCTCGGGTTGGCAGCAAAGACGGGCGTCTTTCTTAAAATCCGCTCGGATTCTTGGGCAGGAACTTTTCTTTCTTTTCTTGTCCTCCAATCCGCTCGGATTTGTCTCGGGAAGCGCATCTTTTTTGAAATTTTGGCCCAACACCTTTCTCTTGATAACACACTTACTCATAAGCCCAAATTTTCCATTTTCTTCATTTCTTTACATTTTTCATCTTCTCATTTTCATTAATTTCCTTCAAAAACTCAATTAAAATATGAGATCCCTCCCTTTCATCTCTCATGCAATGAATGCAAAACTACATAAAATGCATATATACAAATTAATGGTTATTAAGGAACTCCATCAAACCAAAGATTATCAATAAACAATTTCATGGAAAATCATCACTAGCACGTAGAAGTCGGTCAAATTCTTGGGAGTGGGACATGAATAGGCATGCATAGAACCACAAGATTATGGAATTGAAAAATGCCCAAGTAGAAGACCGAACAAGCATATCAAGAGCATCATGACAAAAATCATAAGAGAAATGATGGATGGTAGGAACATGAAATGGGTAGTTGGTTGGCAATTCACTCAACTCATCCTCCAAATAGTGAAAATCACCATATTCAATGCAAGTGCTCTCATTATCATCCAAGGTGATTTTAAGAGTGTCTATTGGAGGTTCCCAAATGTCCTCATCATATTCCTCATCCCAACAAGGTCCATTATCAAAGGGGTTGTCGTAACAAGGCTCACCAAGTTCAACACAATTGTCTCCTTCTAATATGTCATCCTCAAAGGGTGAGTTTTCTCTCAAGCTCACATCCATATCATTCTCACTTTGCCCATTAACATCAAATTTCATGGAGGTTGATTTCATTGAAACACAAGAAGAGTAGGATGACGGCATCCAAGCATTAGTTTCACAATCAAGAATGTACTCCTCCTCATCATCACTCTCCTCATCTAGCACTCCATCTTCCCAAGGTGGGGTAATTTTGTGGGCATAGTAGGTTGGCTCAAGGTTATAGGAAGGTTTCTCATCCTCACAAATATCATTTTCATCATAGTTTTCCTCAATGAATTTTTAAAATGTGGCTTTTATCACTTCCATACCTTCCTTGGCATTCTCAAAGATGTCATGTATAGTTTGCTTAAGACAATGGGTGGTCATGAACTCAACAAATTCCCAAAATTCCTCACAACTCATCTCACATATCCTACCACCACTCAAGTGAAATGCCAAGTTGCGGGTCTCAAGGTTCATGCCATTATAAACAACACAACATGCTTCATAATTTGAAAGAGTAAAACCATGATGCCAAGCATGAGTCATATAATATTCAAATCTTGCAACATATTTATCAAATGACTCATTTTCATATTGCCAAAAATTGAATGTAGACATGTTGAGCATGTGAAATAGAACAAGTACAATAAAACTCAAGAAAAAGAAGCACAACTAAAACTAGACAAAAGAACAATTCAAATAAACAACACCTTCCCCGGCAACGGCGCCATTTTGATGGGTGATGTCGTCGGGTCACATCCAGTCAAACACATTTATAATACTCAACATACAACTAGTTAGTGGTAAGTCGAGGTCGATCCATGGGACGGTGGTTACTCAATTCATTCAATCTAATTATTGTTGTGCTTGGGGTTGTCACAATTATAATAGGTTGATGATTCCAATCTAATAAAAGCAATAAACAAGCAACAAAAGGAAAGATGTAAACAATTGATTAAAAATGCTAGGATATCATGGGTTCATAAGGGATTCATGGGAATTGATCATACAAACATGTTTCCTACTAGATGCAAGCAATTATTGTTGTGATGGATTGAGTTGGGTTATATCTTACAATCCTAGGAAAGTTTGGGTCCCGGAGCCGAATCGATTAGATTGTACAACACCTACAAGTCGACTTAGTCTTCCCTACTCAACAACATGCATGGTCTAATGAGACTCGAGTTGGTTTATGTCTTACAAGTCTCATTGAAAAGATAAGTGATGGGTAAAAAATGCAAGGATTCATAGGCTCGCATTTCATCAAACATAACATGTGCATGAGTTGAGATCAAAACAAGCAAGCAAATAAACCATGAAAGCATATTAATTTAAGCATGAATCATTCCCCATGTTTATTTCCCCTAATTACCCATTAATCCTAACTAAGTAACTACTCACTCATGATCAAGTTTAACTTGTTAATAAGGTTGTCAATCATACTAACAAAGCCAAACATGATGAACACGTAAGAAAGATTAACAATAATTAAAACAAGGATTAAGAGAATTATACCTATGGAGATTCCAATAATAATAATGCAAAGAATAATAGAAGAACTTTATGATTGATGGAAGGTTGTCAATCTCCCAAAAAACCCAATAATCTTCTAATTACCCAATAATAAACTTGAATTCCTCAATAATAAACTTGAACAATGATTAAAGGAAAGATTAATGTGTAATTTGTGGAAAGATTAAATGATAATCTATTCTAATCTACTACTAATCTAATCTAAGGCTAAATTAGTAACCTAATGAAAACTTGATTCTAATCTCATAAAAACTTGATGGTTTGATTATTACAAATGGGGTATATATAGTAGAGATTCATTAGGTTAACTAAGGTTAAATTAGTAATTACACTTTTTAGATTTGAGCAGGGAGACGCCGGTATTTTTCGAAGGAAGGGCTTCTTTCTTTGAAGCTTGAAGAAACGGATTTTTGCTTTGGATGGAATCGTGCGTCTTAGGCACGGGATGGGCGGATTCGGTGGTGGGGCCCCAAGTCTTTGAATGAAGACGGGCGGATTGTAGCAGGGGAAGACGGGCGGATTTGGAGCAAGACGGGCGTCTTGTGGTTCACGTAGCAAGGAAAAGTTTCCTGTCCAGGAATACGCCCGTCCCGAGCGAAATATGGGTGTCCTGGGCTTCAACCTGAGCGGGTTGAATTTGACCCGAGCGGGTTGAGCTGTATCTTGAGCTCGGATTGTAAAACGGACGTCATTTCCTCATCCGGACTCCTATTGGAGTGATTCAAAAGCCTAGATCACTTGATTTTTCGACGCCGTTCCATCTAGCATATTTTCAGAGCCAAAGGATCAACCCTTGGTTCGGTTTTCGAGCGATTTCTTCTTGTAATGCCTTCCCTCTCGTCATTCTTTCTTTTAACCCTTTGATCCTTCTATATACACTTTATTCCTACATCTTTGGTCATCATTCTTGCCTCCTCTTCATACTAGTCCATCTAATATCATCTATAAGCTTCCAAATATGCACGAAAGATGGGAATTTTCGCCTTATTATCTCCTTTTCTACAAAACATATGAAATGCGATAGAAAAGCAAATAGGAAGGTTTTGACGGATAAAATGGCCATAGAATGTTATAATAGTATGCAAAATAGGCTCAAATAGGGGACTAAATGTGCGCAAATAATGTTCACATCAAATATCCCCAAACCGAACCTTTACTCGTCCCGAGTAAAGAGGTGACAAAAACTAGACCTTTATTTAAACTAACCTACTAATATAGCCGATATGAGACAATTAGCGGGTCTCACTCTGCCCCTTCAACTCACAACAAGACAACCATGAGGTAGGATGCATTCTTGCAAGGCAAGGTGGGTCTTGCCAAAATGGCGACACATCCAAACATTAAGCACACAAAATCAAATAATGGATGCATCTACAAAAGAATAGCCACTTTCCTCATCTAAGTGGCGGAAATTATCTACAAGGGAAACAATTCAAGGGTACACACTCCTTCATAGATGCAATTTCTTCAAACTACTAAGCCTAGAAAGATACCAATAAATCACCTCCAAGTTGTGTCAAGCTAGGGTACCTTTGTCCTCAATCGTTAAATGCTTTTGTCAAGAGTAGACTCCCTATGGTGTTAGAAACACTGGAGGATCGCGGAATTCCCCCTCTTACCTAGACAAGAAGAAGGGTTGTCCCCTCTCTACCATGCACAAAAATGGATGCGGTGGATAAAGGGATCAATAGATATTTGAGTTTCACTTTGGGAGTTTGCTTTCAATTTTGTTTTTCCCCCCAATTTCATGTGGCATATAACATTTGAGAACACTTTCTTGCCATTTCTTTTTGATTTTTGGCATTTCAACACTTGACAACTTTTTGCATTTCTTTTGAACATTTTCAAAGTCACCCCATATGTAGTGACGGTGCCTTATATTTGAAGCATAGGAGTTCTATTTTTGCTCCTCTTTTCATTTGATGCATTTTTGCAAACTTTCTTTCACTTTTCATTTCATTGAACTCAAATTGATTTCTTTTTGTGCCCATTCCCTTTGATGACAAAAATGTGGTAGAACATGGATGATGAATGGATGGATGCATGGTTTCAAGGGTCACCTTGGAATAAACGGTAGCCAAGGAGTTATCACACCACAAGGTACTCTTGACTAGGTCTTAAACCATGGGTCAAAGGATACTAGCATGACACATCCTAGGGTGTTTTACAAGTATTCTAACAAGCAAAGTCTTAAGAAGAAAAAGGATCTACTAGGGCCTATATACACTTGTCAAGTTTCCCAAGTAGACGGTTTCGCAAAATTTTTCTAACATGCAACTACATGCCATGATGCAACTAGCATATAAACATCCTAATGCAAATGATTCTACCAACTAATATGCCATATAAACTAAATGCAACTCCTAACAACACATAGATACACAAACCGCAATAACAAAATACACCACATCCTCCTTGACATGTAAGCCCATCCTCCTCATATGAATAATGAAAAAGAAATGGAAGGGAAATAGAGATTAGAACGATCATACCAAGTGGTCTTCATTTTCCCTTGCTAATGCCTCAAATGTAGTGTTGTATCTATGTGAGAAGAGAACAAAAACACAAGTATATACAATTCTACACTACTAAATTAAAGAACATGTTTTTGGTTTTTTTGAAATTTTCAAATTTTTATGCATTTTGTTTTTATGAAATTAAAGAACATATTTTTGGGATTTTTGAAATTTTTCAATTTTTATGTGTTTTTTGAATATAAATTCCCATCCCCCACTTTATTTTGGACATTGTCCTCAATGTACATGTAGGAGTAGGAATAAAAAAGAAATACATGTTTTTGGATTTTTTGAAGTTTTTATGGAAATTGAAGTGCAAATGCAATGTTATGAATGAATGCATGCTCTAACAAAATGCAATTCTATATGACATATATAACAAATGAATGCAATCTAAACTATACTAGATGATGCATGATTTCTAGTAAACTATGGTCACCTATGATCAAACCTCCCCAAACCGATTTAAACACTATTTCTAGTGTAGAAATGAATAGGTTTGGCCATTAGTAACTATGCATGAATTCTAATCTATATGCAATTATCTACATGAATCATGTGGGATAAATACAATGCAAACTAATCTAATCATGTGAGGTATATTACAATGCAAACTATACATGAGAAATAGGGAAAGAAAAGGGTTCTTACAATCATTGTAGGAGATGAAGATGGTAGATAGGAAGCATATATAGCCATGACACGAGCCAAATGAGAGAAAATGAGAAATTCCAGGGTCAACCCGCTCCAGATAAACTCAACCCGCTCGGGTTGGCTGAGAACCCGCTCCAGACAATATCAACCCGCTCGGGTTGGCAGCAAAGACGGGCGTCTTTCTTAAAATCCGCTCGGATTCTTGGGCAGGAACTTTTCTTTCTTTTCTTGTCCTCCAATCCGCTCGGATTTGTCTCGGGAAGCGCATCTTTTTTGAAATTTTGGCCCAACACCTTTCTCTTGTTAACACACTTACTCATAAGCCCAAATTTTCCATTTTCTTCATTTCTTTACATTTTTCATCTTCTCATTTTCATTAATTTCCTTCAAAAACTCAATTAAAATATGAGATCCCTCCCTTTCATCTCTCATGCAATGAATGCAAAACTACATAAAATGCATATATACAAATTAATGGTTATTAAGGAACTCCATCAAACCAAAGATTATCAATAAACAATTTCATGGAAAATCATCACTAGCACTCAAAGCACGTAGAAGTCGGTCAAATTCTTGGGAGTGGGACATGAATAGGCATGCATAGCAACACAAGATTATGCAATTGAAAAATGCCCAAGTAAAAGACCGAACAAGCATATCAAGAGCATCATGACAAAAATCATAAGAGAAATGATGGATGGTAGGAACATGAAATGGGTAGTTGGTTGGCAATTCACTCAACTCATCCTCGAAATAGTGAAAATCACCATATTCAATGCAAGTGCTCTCATTATCATCCAAGGTGATTTTAAGAGTGTCTAATTGAGGTTCCCAAATGTCCTCATCATATTCCTCATCCCAACAAGGTCCATTATCAAAGGGGTTGTCGTAACAAGGCTCACCAAGTTCAACACAATTGTCTCCCTCTAATATGTCATCCTCAAAGGGTGAGTTTTCTCTCAAGCTCACATCCATATCATTCTCACTTTGCCCATTAACATCAAATTCCATGGAGGTTGATTTCATTGAAACACAAGAAGAGTAGGATGACGGCATCCAAGCATTAGTTTCACAATCAAGAATGTACTCCTCCTCATCATCACTCTCCTCATCTAGCACTCCATCTTCCCAAGGTGGGGTAATTTTGTGGGCATAGTAGGTTGGCTCAAGGTTATAGGAAGGTTTCTCATCCTCACAAATCTCATTTTCATCATAGTTTTCCTCAATGAATTTTTAAAATGTGGCTTTTATCACTTCCATACCTTCCTTGGCATTCTCAAAGATGTCATGTATAGTTTGCTTAAGACAATGGGTGGTCATGAACTCAACAAATTCCCAAAATTCCTCACAACTCATCTCACATATCCTACCACCACTCAAGTGAAATGCCAAGTTGCGGGTCTCAAGGTTCATGCCATTATAAACAACACAACATGCTTCATAATTTGAAAGAGTAAAACCATGATGCCAAGCATGAGTCATATAATATTCAAATCTTGCAACATATTTATCAAATGACTCATTTTCATATTGCCAAAAATTGAATGTAGACATGTTGAGCATGTGAAATAGAACAAGTACAATAAAACTCAAGAAAAAGAAGCACAACTAAAACTAGACAAAAGAACAATTCAAATAAACAACACCTTCCCCGAACGGCGCCATATTGATGGGTGATGTCGTGGTCACATCCAATCAAACACATTTATAATACTCAACATACAACTAGTTAGTGGTAAGTCGAGGTCGATCCATGGGACGGTGGTTACTCAATTAATTCAATCTAATTATGGTTGTGCTTGGGGTTGTCACAATTATAATGGGTTGATGATTCCAATCTAATAAAAGCAATAAACAAGCAACAAAAGGAAAGATGTAAACAATTGATTAAAAATGCTAGGATATCATGGGTTCATAAGGGATTCATGGGAATTGATCATACAAACATGTTTCCTACTAGATGCAAGCAATTATTATTGTGATGGATTGAGTTGGGTTATATCTTACAATCCTAGGAAAGTTTGGGTCCCGGAGCCGAATCGATTAGATTGTACAACACCTACAAGTCGACTTAGTCTTCCCTACTCAACAACATGCATGGTCTAATGAGACTCGAGTTGGTTTATGTCTTACAAGTATCATTGAAAAGATAAGTGATGGGTAAAAAATGCAAGGATTCATAGGCTCACATTTCATCAAACATTACATGTGCATGAGTTGAGATCAAAACAAGCAAGCAAATAAACCATGAAAGCATATTAATTTAAGCATGAATCATTCCCCATGTTTATTTCCCCTAATTACCCATTAATCCTAACTAAGTAACTACTCACTCATGATCAAGTTTAACATGTTAATAAGGTTGTCAATCATACTAACAAAGCCAAACATGATGAACAAGTAAGAAAGATTAACAATAATTAAAACAAGGATTAAGAGAATTATACCTATGGAGATTCCAATAATAATAATGCAAAGAATAATAGAAGAACTTGATGATTGATGGAAGGTTGTCAATCTCCCAATAAACCCAATAATCTTCTAATTACCCAATAATAAACTTGAATTCCTCAATAATAAACTTGAACAATGATTAAAGGAAAGATTAATGTGTAATTTGTGGAAAGATTAAATGATAATCTATTCTAATCTACTACTAATCTAATCTAAGGAAAGATTGATTTAACCTAATGAAAACTTGATTCTAATCTCATAAAAACTTGATGGTTTGATTATTACAAATGGGATATATATAGTAGAGATTCATTAGGTTAACTAAGGCTAAATTAGTAATTACACTTTTTAGATTTGAGCAGGGAGACGCCGGTATTTTTCGAAGGAAGGGCTTCTTTCTTTGAAGCTTGAAGAAACGGATTTTTGCTGGACTGGAATCCGTGCGTCTTAGGCACGGGACGGGCGGATTCGGTGGTCTGGGCCCGGGCGTCTTTGAATGAAGACGGGCGGATTGTAGCAGGGGAAGACGGGCGGATTTGGAGCAAGACGGGCGTCTTGTGGTTCACGTAGCAAGGAAAAGTTTCCTGTCCAGGAATACGCCCGTCCCGAGCGAAATATGGGTGTCCTGGGCTTCAACCTGAGCGGGTTGAATTTGACCCGAGCGGGTTGAGCTGTATCTTGAGCTCGGATTGTAAAACGGACGTCATTTCCTCATCCGGACTCCTATTGGAGTGATTCAAAAGCCTAGATCACTTGATTTTTCGACGCCGTTCCATCTAGCATATTTTCAGAGCCAAAGGAGCAACCCTTGGTTCGGTTTTCGAGCAATTTCTTCTTGAAATGCCTTCCCTCTCGTCATTCTTACTTTTAACCCTTTGATCCTTCTATATACACTTTATTCCTACATCTTTGGTCATCATTCTTGCCTCCTCTTCATACTAGTCCATCTAATATCATCAATAAGCTTCCAAATATGCATGAAAGACGGGAATTTCCGCCTTATTATCTCCTTTTCTACAAAACATATGAAATGCGATAGAAAAGCAAATATGAAGGTTTTGACGGATAAAATGGCCATAGAATGTTATAATAGTATGCAAAATAGGCTCAATTAGGGGACTAAATGTGCGCAAATAATGTTCACATCAGTCAAAAAGGCAACTTTAGGCTTATGTGGAGCTAAAAGGGTGAAAAATATAAGGAAAGGGAAATTTGCAAGCACCGCCCTGCATGTGACACCGACCACAAACCCGAATATGTGCATTTGACAAGAAATTGAATGTCATAAAAGTGCAAAAATGATGAACATGCTATGCAAGGAGTACTACTCTCAATTCCTATGAAAACTGGTCATGAATGTCACCAGTTATGGCTCTAAGACTCAGAATTTATCAAGTAGTTTGCCAATTTATCAGGTCAAGTCTAAACAGTCAGCTATATTGAATAGAAACTCGTAGACTATGCGTATGACAAAGCTAATAACTATCAAAAGAAGTGCAAGGCTCAAGTAAAACGACAAGTTATAGTGCATTATCATCACGGAAATCTACCGTTCCGACTCAACCTATATGCAAAAATAAACGTGAATTTTTTTGAAATGTTTCTAATTTTTTTGAATTTTATGATTTTTAATGAAATAAATAAACAATGCAAAGCTGAAAAATAAACGTGAATGCAAAACAAATGCAAATGCAGACTCAAAAGGATGCAATACCCTCCCCAAACCAAAACGGACAACGCCCTCGTTGTCCTCCAGCATACACCAGCAGATATATACAGGGGAACGGGAATATACAACCAATAAGAAAAGAAAAACAAAAAATAAAAAGGAGACAAAAATAAAAGAGTAAGATATACATACAAAATGCGAACTTCCCCAAACCAGCCAGAAAACTGGGGAAGTGAGTAGACCAAAGATAACTACCCATCGGGCGTCGTCGTCCACCACCGTGTACTCCGGATCTCTCTCCTCCGCTCCTCAGCTCGAGCTCTCTCCACTGCCACCTCAGGATCCTCGTCCTCCTCCTCGTCAGCCGACTCCGGGTACCCCTCAGGTGGGTACCTGTAGAAAGGAAGGGTGTGGCCAACCCTCTCGGGATCGGACGGTGTCACCTCAAGTGGTACTCGTACGAGGGGGTGTAAGGTAAGCGCTAAGTCCTCTCCATACGAGCTTATCGCTCTGCAATCTCAAGCAACAAACCGTCACGGCGCCCTTGGTCCATGACCGCGGACGCCACAAAGGGTGGAGGTGGTACGAAAGTAGCCGGTAGGACCGGCTGTGCCTGTGTCTGGTCGGTGGGAGTGGGAGTGGTAGTAGTAGTGGGAGTAGGGGTCGGGATGGGAGTAGCCGTGGAAGGCTGGGTACTCGCTGAAGGTATGGACCCCTCTCCAGTCTCAACTCTACGCCGCTTCTTGGCGGCGGGTGCAGTGGGAGGTGGTCGGCGTGGAAGGTGAAGGTCAGAAAGTGGTGGAAGTCGGGCTCCCCTAGCAACAGTAGGCAAGGGGTCTAGACGGGGGAGAGTGTCACGGGGTAAGTCTACGACAGACAGAAGCCGTCTCTATCTTCCATGTCTGGTAGTCTGGGGTCAGCCAATGCTGAGAGAGCATGGCATCCAAACTCAGATACCTCTCTCCCTCGAGGTACTGCAAGTCACGAGGCCAAACGGGGAAGAAGGAACGGGCAAGAATGGTGGCTATGCCACCGCAAGCAATAGATCTCGTCTCCTTCAGCCCCTGGCCCTGAAAGTACTGGGCGGTCAAGTAAGCTATGTTGAGGGTAAAAGGACCCTCACAGTCAACGTTCAGGTAACCGCCCAGGATGGAGAGCTCGGTGTTTGTGATGTTGTTCGGCTCCTTTCGGCCGAAAATGGTGCTCCCCATCAATCTAAGAAAACAACGGACAGGGGGAAGGTGGACCTGTTGGAGCTTTCGCTCCGTAAAAGTGGTCTGGGCCAGGGTCCGCCAAAGCTGACGAAAGACCCTCGTAGGGGGTGTAGTCTCGCCCGTAGAGGAGAGACCAAGTCTCCTACCAAACTCCTCTAAAGTCATCTGAAAAGTCCGGTTAAACAACCGGAAAGACACTGAAGAACTAGCAGGGTCAGCATCGTCTGCCCCGGAGGAGAAGGTGAAGGAGTTGAGAAACTCAAGGCTCAGCTCCAGAAAGGTACGGCCGCTCATAGTGATGAGTCCGGCCATCCCCGTGCCCCGTAGTAAATCACAAACCGACTCGTAGATACCGAGTCTCTGAAGTGCCGATTTCTCTAAAAATCGGGAAGGTACAAACTCGCAGCCTAGCAGGTGATAAAACTTCTTACGATGTAAAGCGTTAACAAAAATTACCTGCGGATAGTCTGGGTGAGAGTCGAGGGAGGTGTCCCCTTGGACTGTGACCGTGCCAGAAGTAGAAGGAGCGGCAGCTGAGGTAGAAGGGGCAGCAGAAGTGGAAGTAGCGGGAGCTGACGTAGAACGGTAACGCCCACGACCTCGTCCCCGGCCTCTGGAACCCAAAGTAGAAGCCCATGCAGTGACGGTGTGAGGAACCAGGGCTTCTCTAAAGGCAGCTGCAGCTGCAGGCGAGTCCACCACAGGTGTGAAAACGGCGGGTGGAGTAGAAGTAGTGGCTGCTGTGGCCACCACTGACGAAGAAAGACTAGCAGTGGTGGTGGCCGTAAAGGAAGTGCCAGCCGAAACTGAGCTAGCAGCAGAGCTAGCTGGGGTAAACACGGTACCGGCAGCTGAAACTAGGAAAACAGGGGCTACGGTACTAACTAAGGCGGAGGCGGTGGTAACAGCAGGGACCACCGTCTCACTCAAGGATGGGCTAGAAGTGGTGCTAGTAGAGGGCAATGAGCTAGACTTCATCCTGTATACAAAGGGTAGGGGAATTTATGAGAGAAAGCATGAAAACAGTATGACAGTCAGAATGGTAACAGCATTACAGTTCCCCTACCATTCGAAAAAGTCGACTTACAGCACAAAATTCCCAACATTTCCTCAAAATTTCGAATCATATCGTGTAAACAGCAATAGGGGGCGGGATAGCAGTCAACAATAACAGCAATTAAGCAACAATGAGGTTAACTAGGCAATTGACAGCAACAAAGACCAACTGTCAGTCGAAAATTTCCACTTTAAGAGCCCCTAAGTGCGAAAATCGTGTAAAATTCGAAATAATCATGTGGCATACAGCAAGGAATGGGTATTGATCATCAAGCAAGACAAGTAAGGGCAAACACAGACAATTAAAGTCAAAAATTCGACAAAACCAACAATTTCGAAACCCTAATTTCGAATTACCTCATAAAAATGCAAAAATAATTAAATTGAAATGCAATGAGGTGAAGAAATCACTTACTTGATGATAGAAATCCTACAAATTGCAATTAATCTTCAATTAATCAAGCAAAAGAAGCGATTTTTTTGATCAAAAACCGCGAACCCTAAACCCGCTTTAAAACCGCGAAAAAGAGCACAAATCAAGGGGAAAATAGAGGGCTTTGAAAGATTAATTAGCAAGCAAGAGAATGTAGGTGACAGATTTGGTATTTAGAGCAATTAAAATGGGAATTTGGGGGAGTTTTGATCGCAATTAGGGGAAGAGAGACGGAAATTAGGTGATAAATGAAATTAGAATCAAAACAAAAGAGTTTAAGGAAGAAACTCCCTGCGTCCTCTGCGAAATCACTCGATCGAATGGTTTAAAACTACTCGATCGAGGACTTTGATGCTTCACCTACTCGATCGAGTGGAATTCTACTCGGTCGAGAACTCCTCTTTTATGCTCTGCTCGATCGAATGAAAAAGAAGCACTCGATCAGCCACAATTCACTCGATCGAGTACAAAAAGTACTCGATCGAGCTCTTTTTCTCGTGTAAGCCCTTTAATTCGTCAATTTTTCCTTGAAATGCGTAAAAATTCCCCAAACCTGCATAAAAACACGTGCAAAAATATCCAAAATACTAAATACGCATAAAAACAGTCTATAGTCTTAAATCTACGCTAAAAACTTTCTAAAATCTAATTGTCCTAATTAAAAGCAATAAAAGAAATTCAACGAAAAATTTAAAAATTGTTTTTACAAGGTGTTACACGGGGCATTTCCCCGCTCACTTCCCAATGCAATTGTTAGCCCCTTGGAGGGCTCCCCGACCGGAGGACGTCATCTCAGCAACATTGATTGTCCTCCTCAACTTCCATGAGCTTGAATTTGAATCATTTAATTCTCTAGGAGGGGAATAGTTCACATCCACATAAGCACGAACTTTCCTCATCCTTGCTCCTTTATCACCGTCTTTAGCATCCTCACTACCAATTTGATTGACAGTAATTGCACAACACTCTTTGACAGCTCCTTCATTGCTTTCATCTGTACCTGCAGCAAGGAAAACAAACGAACTTTCCTCCTTTTTGATCTCAACTGAGGCGGAGGGGTAACAATAGCAAAGACAATACTCCAAATTTCCATCCGAGTGTCAATAATAGGATCAATAGAAGAAAGGGCATTGCAAGGCCGAGCTTGCATGGGAGCCCTCCTGAACTTAGACGATGGAATATCGCTCCTCATCCCCTACCCGAAAGGTCAAAGTCTTACCCGACGTCTATTACTTGCACGGGCAGTAGATAAAAATGGTCTCCCTAAAATAATAGGGGTGTGTGCATCTTCGGGGATGTCTAAGACAACGAAATCAACGGGAATAAAGAACCTCCCGATCTGAACAGGTATGTCTTCTATTATACCTAGTGGCCGTGATATACTACGGTCGGCCATCTGGACAGTCATGTTGGTGCAACTCAGCTTTGTCAAACCAAGTCTCTTAGCCACAGACAACGGTAAGACACTCACGCTAGCGCCTAGATCGCATAACGCGTTATCAATCAAATGGGTACTGATATGACACAGAATTGAAAAACTACCCGGGTCTGACTGTTTCGGAGGTGATTTATCGCTTAATCGAGCACTAGCAGGCTCTCGAACAAGCTTCCCGTCATCTAAACTACTCGATCGACCAAAAATCCCATTCGATCGAGTAGTTTCTTCAATAATATCACTCGATCGAGGTGAATTTTCACTCGATCGAGCAGTCTGCCTTTCCTGTTCACTCGATCGAGTAGAAAAACCACTCGATCGAGTACCTTGATTATCAAAACTGCTCGATCGATCTCCAGAAACCAGTCGATCGAGCACTTTCTTAGCCGTCAGCTCATTTTCTTCGCCAGAACACTGTTCACCATTAGTTATAGCCTTCCTTGGGTCTGATTTCAACACTTCCGGTCCCTCATATGAACGACCGCTTCTCAGATTGATTAAATTTACCGTCTCATGTGGATTCTTCTCATTTTGAGTCGGTAATTGACCCTGCTTTCTTGTGGATTGATTCGTGGCTAGTTGGGCAACTTGAGTTTCAAGTGCCTTAATGGACGCATCTTTCTGTTGATCACTCAGCTGCCACTGCTTTGTAAAGGACTGCAACATAGACTTAAGCTCACCTATTTCACTCACCCCACCGGAAGATGATGCACCGTGATTGGGAGGAGGGAAGAAAGGAGGCTTCCGAAAGCCTTGTTGATTCTTATGTGGAGGAACATACAGCTGCTGGTGGTGCAGAGGAGGGGTAGGATTGAGCACATTTTGACTAGTCCACCTCAAATTGGGATGGACTGCCCCTTGATTGTTGTAATAGGAACCCCCTCCTTGCCTATATTGTTGAAAGGCAAGGACTTGTTACTTCTCCACAAGACAGCCAACAGTAGTGTGGCCATCATTACTCCCACATCTCTCACATGTGACGGTCTCTCCTCTAGTAAGAACATGGACCGTCTGAGGCTCCCCAACAGCTTGTAACTCTAACTTGTTAAATATAGCATTCATGGCTTCCAGCTGAGCCACAACTTGCTTATCGACTGCATGAACTGTTCTTATACTATCCCTCGGGTTTCCATACTCAGCACTGTGATTCGCCATCTCTTCAATAAGGGCCCATCCCTTATCATCATCGGTGTTTTGCTGGAATCTCCCACTAGATGACGCGTCAAGTATGGCTCTGTGGTCGTCATACAACCCATTGTAGAACTGATTAGCTATAAACCATGGGTCAAAACCATGGTGAGGAATAGACCTCACCAATTTCTTGAATCGTGACCACGCCTCATATAAAGTCTCATCGGGAGCCTGTCTGAAACTTGTAATCTTGGCCCTCAGCAGATTGGTGCGCTGTGGAGGGAAATATCTCTTGTAAAAGGCAAGAGCAAGAGACTCTCAATCTGTAACCCTTGCAGCTGTGCGGTCCAAGTCGATCGACCACTCCTCGCCGAGTCGATCAAAGAGAAAGGAAATAGAACCTCCTTAATCTTGTCTTGAGTTACCTCCTTACTGGCGGGGATAGTAGAACAATAGTATGTAAAGACCTCCATCTGCTTCCTCGGGTCTTCACCTGCCACACCTCTATAAATATTTCTCTCCACCAGATTGATATAGGAAGGACGGATGTCGAATGTATTCCCATCCTCAGTCTGGAGATTGAAACCCTTTGGAATCGAGGTTGCTTTAGGCACTGAATGACTAGAAAGTTTTGGCATCTTTACTGGTTGATTGGCAGAAATAGGAATGTCTTCTTCGAAAAGAGAATGATCTAGCTCTGGCTCAAAAGTACTCAAGTCTTCCTTTCGTGATTTCCTCTGCAGACGAAGTCTATGCCTGAATAATCTCTCTGGTTCTGAATCAGCTGAAACTAACTCAAACCTGTCTGACCTGGGCATAAACAACACTGAAAGAAAATAAATAAGAACTGCCTCAAGGAATAAAAATTCCCTGAGACGGATAAAAATAAACGAAACTAAGACAGATAGGACAATTACCTCCCCGGCAACGGCGCCAAAATTTGATACGCCTGTCGTGTACCTATCAAAAATAAACTAACTAAACTAACTATATAGCTAGGGAAGTCAGGTCGATCTCCTCAGGGAGGCAAGATATCTGTAGAAGTCCGTCTATTTGGTCACAAATGGGGGGTTGTTTGAATTGATTTCTAAACTACAAAGTTTAAAGGAAGAGAAGTAGAGATAAGAGCAATAAAAGCAAAGAAAAAGGATTAAACTATCAGATAGAGAAGGACATGTCAGGATTTCGGTTCACTACGGTAGTCCAGTGACTCAGCTGTAAACAACTCAGACGAATTAAATGCGAGACGGATACGGAAAGGTCCTTTCGGTCCACTTTCTATCCTAAAATACCACTAACTTAACTTTCATTCCTCCCAGGGTAGTCTACTGTTCATAGCAGGCCTATTTAGTCCAATCTTTCGATCTAGGATTAATTTTAGCCAGATTAAAGAGATGACTCAGAAGCGTGCACTCAACTAAGTCGATAAATACAATTAAATTGCTATGGTAACAGAATCTCACAATTGATTCATCTATTTCATTTACTACATCGTCACATTCCTACCGCAGATCCCCTAATCCCAACATGCAAGAGGTTTAGCTACTCATATCGCTATTTAAACTATCGAAACTAACAGCAGATAAATTACCAGCATTCAACATATTAAAATTATAATTAAATCGCATAAAGAGTAAATTAGGGCAAAGGATTGAACGAAGTAAACAAATGATTAAAGCAAACAACGATTAATTATTATTAAGAGAAGAGAAAAGGATTACAATCGTGCGAATCCGGCGTAAAGAACAATCGAATCCGAGCAATATAAATCCCAAAGTAAGGTTACAGTGAAAGGGAAAAAGCAACGTAACAAAGTTCTCTGTGTAAACTGATTAAGATAAAAGATTAGATCCTAATGACCCAGTAAAGCGTGCTTAAGGCTCTGTTTGGCAAAACTAGCTGAAAGGGTAGCTGAAACCTGAAAAGCTACCCGAAACCTGAAAAGGTACCTGAAACCTGATAAGGTAGCTGAAAATTAGGAGTTGATAAGGTAGCTGATTTTTATTAAAAGTGTTTGGAAACTAGCTGAAAAGGTAGCTGATATTTGATCAAATGACGTAAAAGGGCATGATTATTGTTGTTATCGTTTATGTTTTTGATATTTGATCAAATTACGTAAAAGGTAGCTGATATTTGATCAAATGAAGTCATAATGGATTTTGTTCAATGTTTTTGTGCAAATCTCCAACATGTTTCAAAGAGAATGAGAACAATAATTAATAATATCACGATTAAGTAAAAGAAAAAAATGCAAACAATATATCATCGAAAAATGTATTCTATGAATCCAAAATTAGTTCTCTATTAAACTCATAAACAAAAAAAAAATCGATTTTTTTTCCGATGAAGTGTATTGAAGAATTTTATTTAACGGTTGTTTGCGTTATTTGGGAGAAGGTATTGAATGAGATTTTAGTTGACAACATTAAAAAACAAGGGTAAAATCGGTAGACAAAAAGAATCGTGCACTGATTTCTCAAATGCTACATGAGGTAGCATTTCATTTCGTACGTTTTTTTTGGTCAAAAAAGGTAGTTGCCAAACACTCTAAAAAATAAGGTACTGTTTTTTTTTGACAAAAATGCTACTTGAGGCAAATCAGGTACCTGAAATGTACTGCCAAACGGAGCCTAAATAGAAAAACAACTTAGTTTTGCGAAATAAAACAACTCACGGGCTAATTAAAGCCCATAACAAAGAAAAACCACTCGATCGAGTGGAATAAAACCACTCGATCGAGCAAACCTCAGCATAATCTACTCGATCGAGTAGAATAGTTACTCGATCGAGTAACTCTCCTTTCAGCAACTTCTGGATCGAGTGGAAAACTACTCGATCGACCAACCGGGACGTAAAAACCACTCGATCGAGTGGTAAACCGCCGATCGAGTGTTCTGTCTTCAAATCAGCTCAAGTCTCACTCAGGAAAATCCCGTCTCCTCTAAATGCATGCAAAAAGGACGAAAAAGAGTACGATTCCACTACTTTCGCGTTCATTTCTACAAACGGGCAAAACGGACCAAAGTAGCCAATTCGGGGCAAAATACTATATAAACAAAAGATAAAAATGCATGGAAATACGTGCTGAAGTAGGCTAAAAAGACTATATAAAATGCACGTATCAGGTATCACAAAGTCAGGTCTAGATTTCACATAATTAGGTCAAAGCTTCACAAAATAAAGTTCAGGTTTCACATAATCAGGTACAAAGTTCACAAAACTAGCTTTAAGGTTCACAATAATAGCTCCAACATTCACAAAATCAGGTTTCACAAAGTATGGGACAAAATCAGGTTTCACAAAAGTCAGGTCTAGGGTTCACATAATCTAGTCCAAGCTTCACAAAATAAAGTCAAGGTTTCACATAATCAAACTTTAGAATGACAGAAATTGTGAAAAAAACTACTGACTACACTAACATAGTCCAGGTTTGAGCAGAGAAACAGTGGAGACATGTAAACCACGAATCATTAATGTTGACCTACGCATTCCTAGTTAGGAAACCAGATAAGCTTATTTTTTCAGGTGTTTGGAGGAAATGTAAAGAAGCACACGACATATTTTCTCAATGCAACGAACAATATCTAATATATGGGAAAAGTAGGTTAGCTACTTATAAAGATCCACCTCTGAATACTGTTGAACACAACATTATTAGCAGGTGGTACTCTGGCTTTTTATGTTCGTTGTTCAGAACATTGTAATTTCAAAGTTAGCTTTCTGACAAGACGGCCATTACAGCGAGGGTAATTTGGACAAATTATTCCTTTCTCAGCATCCCCAATCACCCCCAAGTTCAGGCTACGAGTCGTGTACTTGCAAGTTTCATCATCACACTGCACAACATGAGTGTTTTAGATGAATTTCTAAACAGTTTAGACCAAAAATAAAGATTCTAGGTGTAGTTTTACCATCATCAATCCTCTGTAGTAGAGTGAAATGACCCATCTACTTACCTCTTAATCGACATTATAACTAATTGATTAGTTACCGCAGACAAAAATACCTATGACTCGGACTCGGTACATGTGTAGGACATGGATACATATATGTGTGCCAGACTTGACATAACTCGATTATTTAGACACACGGGTTCTGTCCCAAGATGATGATATGGGTGCGAGAGAAAATGTTTTTAAGTTTTTAGGGTAAATAGAGAGATATATTGAGTAAGGCTTGAAATAAGTGAAATCATACCAAATGTATCGGACTTGGTATCTTTATCTACTCTTATTTTTTCATAGAATATATGTATCGTCAGCGGTCCTCTTGTTTTGGCTACTTCTAGGAGAAGGGTTAAGAGTTGTAAAGGACAGGTACAACATCATACCCATATCCTTGAACATGTCAAGTATGGGTATACCCTCAACGTAGAAATTCAAATTAACATAAATCCCCACATGAAATTTCAAGGACTAGAACCAGTTTAGAGGTGGGGAGTATCTCAGGAAGATAGACGAGAATAGGATACCTGATTGGCAATCATCGTGGGAGAAATTCTACCAACATCCCCTTCTTTTGGACACTTGGGGCAGCGCAATCTTTGCCAGATATTGGAATCCGATTCCTCATTAGGTTTGTCTATGGTTAATTTACGCAGGGAACTAAAGATGCTTGGGCGGTCAAAAGTGCTGGAGTAGCTAGGACAAGACAACGTTAGGGCTGACAACCTTGATATCTGCAGCACCCACTATATACTCAATGGTTGTTTACGAGGTCTAAAACTTGTACATTCTAGAGTAATTTAATGGCCCCAATAAAGGTAGAAATGGGACGATAAGCTATGAAAAAAAACACGAGGATACATATCTCTCCTCATCACCAACAGCACCCAATAGCAAGCTCGTATTATCATTGCTAGTGTCTTGGTGTAATTTACTTTGAAATTGAGTATTTGTCAAGTCAGTAACTTACAACAATATACAACCTAAAACTCCCAAAAAGAAAAAAAAGTAGGTTCCCTCACCTTAGATGAATCGAGGCCCAGACAGTCAGCTAGACGTGCAGGGTCGGTACCCTGGATGGATGCACATAAACGGTACCCTGAATGGATGCACATAATCAAACTTTAGAATGACAGAAATTGTGAAAAAAACTATTGACATACACTAATATATTCCTTTCACGGCGCAAAAATCACCACTAGTTCATACCAATATCATACGAATTCAAATTTCAGTAATATTAATTTGTTGTTCTAGTATGATTTCCTGTTGTTCTGGTACGCTTTTCCAAATTCGCTATATATACGTCATATTCCTTTCACACACTACTGCCTTTCGCCTAAAATACACCGTAGATATACTAAAATGACAAAGAAATAATGCTAAAATGACAGAAAAGGACACAATAATTTCAATCAAATAAATGTGAATAGATTAAACCGATTGTTGATACGAAATCACACAAGATAAGAAAGTGAAGAGACGAAGCAAACAAAAGTGAAGATGAGGACGATCAATGCCACTAGAATTAGGAGAATCAATCAAAAGAACTATGAGATCGTCGAAAATCATCGCGGCCGTGAATCACGAGCTCATTTTCATCATAATCATCATCAAATACCTAAATACTTAAATTTTATACAATCGATCAATTAATTAATCAAATAATCACATAATTTCACCAGAATAATACATGAACAAAATAACAGTTGTGTAAGATGAACAAATTCAATATTAAAACCTAGAAAACTAGAAATTACTAACAATAATAAAATCTGAACAATAAAAGAGCAAGTATATTATCAAACAACTGACAAAAATCACATGATATGGCGATTACAAGCTTAACATTCAAATAAATGAAGATTAAAAACAAAAAAGAATAAAAGCGAGAAATGAGAATAACACTTACTTCCAGATTGATGATGAACACATAATAAGAGTCAAGATCAAAACGTGAAGATCGAAGAAACAAGGTGAATCGCAGCATGATTATGGTGTGGACGATGAAAATCAGAGTGATAAAATGGGGATCGAATGCGAGTGAACGACGAATATGAGTTGAAGAACAGTAGATGAAGAGAGAGAAAGTGAAGAGATGTGAGTGATTGTGAGTCGAAGTAAATGAATGAAATTGAAGAGCGAAATGTGTGTTAGATAGGGTTTTGTATGGGGACACGTGGCATCTTCTGGTGCATCTGTGGCTTTTTAATCTGATGGTTTAGTGTGGGTACAGCTACCTCACCCTAAGAAGGGTGTCTCACATGATTCAATATATATAGATATATATATATATAGGGTCGAGATCCAGTGAGAACCACTAGTATAATGAGAACTGTGAGAACCATTAACAGCCCTTGGATCTCTAATTATACTAGACGACTGAACTGACTCATCCCCAAATTGTCGAGCAAACCTCAACCCATCCTAACATAACTCATTTTCCAAATTTTCCATCCTCTCTCATCTTTCTTTCTCTCTATTCGACCATCAAGCTCCGCTCCACCGCAATCGGCCACCACCATTTGGTGCTTCGAGTTGATTTCTACGCAGCTATTGCATCGAAACCGAGTGTGCTATTGTTCTAATTGATTCAAAGAGGGTTAAATTGGAATCCTATCTCCAATTTCAGGTGTCTTCTAATCCCTAATTGCTTTAATTGCATCAATATGTTTAATTTGTGAAATTAGGGTTTGAAAATGCGTTCTTTGGGTTCAATTAGTTCAAGTTATGGTCGATTTCCAGAGGATGATTTACTCAGCATTAATTCGTCCTATTGCTCTGCTTGTGACGTCTTAAAATACTGCCAATCTCTTGCTATTTTTCACAATGAATTTTATACGATTCTTTCTTTGCTATGCCTAATTATGTTTGCATATTCACTTTAATATAGGTGGAAAGGTGTGAGTGATCGAAAGCCACCAGTGGATTTTCTCAAGATTCAAATGATAAAGCACAACAAGGTACAATGTGTAGAAATCGACCAGCGGCTTTGTTAAATGGTATGTATTATGTATTCTTGTTATTAATATATGAGCTTATGCAGGATAGAACTCTGGAGGAGCAACAGAAGCTGCTGAAAACAATTCTAAAGCGAGACAGGAAAAAAAGAAGTAAAATCGCAATTCTTTGGAATTGACTATGAATGCCCCGATATTGTAAGAACTGTAGCCTCAACTGTTTTTGTTTTCTCAGTTTGTTTCTTCGAATGGCGTTTTGGGAATGGAGAGTTGGGGACTCCCTTCATCCACAATAGTAATTTAGAATTCTTATTTGGGAGTCACGTGTAGTTCCTTTACCTGTTTACACCTTTTAGAATGGACCTGGTCACTCTGAGTGTGGGTGTCATATCAAAACTCGAGAAACCATGGTTTATTATGTGCATATAGGATATTTAGTGCTCTTTATACCTAGGTCTCAAGACTTTAAACTCACGGATAGTTGCTGTGTGTACTATATTTGAACTGAAACATGTACGCATATGCATTAATTACTGGTAAAATCACTTGTCGAAAATCCATTGATTCTCTTTTCATTGTGAAAGAAATTGACAAATATTCCTTGGGGTTTCATAAAGGTTCTTGGAGATTAAAGCATCAGTGATTTAACATATGCATTATACAAACAAATAGGTGGTGCCTGTGTTACTCAAACGTTGACACCTGACAATACGACATGGGGTCTAGTGTGTTTTCAAAATTAAGCACCATGTGGATATATTGCCTTGACCAATTTGAAGACACGGACGACTCTTTTTGTAAATAACTAAAAATCTCTCATTCCTTGGATAGTGCTTGATCTTTTGTTAAACATTGTAGTTTTCGTACAGATTTTAGGTTCTAATACTCCTCTAACTGTTAAGTTTTGAGTCGGGTTTTGACTATTCTAAATCGTGGAGTAATTCATTTGAATTTGCGGGAGGATTACGAGCGACCATTGCCAAAGAAGATTAGGTTTGCGGATAACGATCTTTGCGATCTATCACTCAGGTTGGTCCTCTCTTCAATGTAATTCTCAATTCTCAACAAGACTAAATCCAACACGTACTCATGTGTAATGTTTGCAATGTTGTCCTTCGATGGTTTTATCTTGGATAGTCGGTTTTGTCTGACAAATATCACTGCATTTCACAGGTTCGATTTTAAATTGATTGAAGTACACTAGTATTGAAGACGGAGAAATAAGCATCATCAAAACTCTTATTTCTAGTCGTAGAAAACATGCAATGCCTTCACGCAGGATGTCCGCTACATCCTATTTTACTATGAAGTTACTAGGTCGCAAAAAGGATGCACATTTTACTTATTTCGAAAGCCAATTAGCTCAAACGGGAGAGCATTGTGCAATGCACAAGATGTGGGTTCAATTCCCACATTGGCTAGGAAATACCGGTGTTTCTTTTACATTCTTTTACATTGTAATTGCCAAGGACTGGTAGTTTCTATGCATAAGCCTAAAATGCCTTGAAAAGGCCGATAAATACATTAAATCTCCTTCACAGACATTTCCCTTGTTTCATGCACATAGAACCCTTATTTCATGCACATAGAACCTTATTTCATGCACATATAATCAAAATTAATGTCCTTAACCAACAAGAATTAGTAATATAATATAACCAATCGGTGCAATCAAGAACTTTTTAATGCACATAGAACCTTATTTCATGCATATAGAACCTTATTTCATACACTTATAATTTTATTTCATACCCATGTAAAATTAATGTCCCTAACCAATTGTAATTAGTATCATAATTAGAACTTTTTTCATGCACATATAACCTTATTTCATGCACATATAACCTTATTTCATGCACATATAATGAAAATTAATGTCCTTACCCAACAATAATTAGTAACATAATATAACCAATGGTGCAATCAAGAACTTTTTAATGCACATAGAACCTTATTTCATGCATATAGAACCTTATTTCATACACTTATAATCTTATTTCATACCCATGTAAAATTAATGTCCTTAACCAACAGTAAGTAGTATCATAATAAGAACTTTTTCATGCACATAGAACCTTATTTCATGCACATATAACACTTATTCATGCATGTACACGTGACGGCTATCCTAAAATCATGGGAGTTTTTATTTATTAGGTTATATGGGATTCGAACCCATACCTTTGTGCAAAATATGCACATCGCTCTACCATTGAGCTAATAACCTTTACAATACGCTGTAAATAAGTTAAGTAGTCAAGTAACCTTTACAATCTTCCTTCATAGTACAATCTTCCTGTTGGGGCCGATCACCACGGTGTAGCGGAGTCCATAACATCACCCATGGAAGTAACCGAGAAAATATCATCTATACCAGACTTTAAAGCTTGGGGCGAGATTGAGCTCACTGCTTTTAATAACCGCTCTATTGGACTCTGGTTAGTACTCGTTTGCTCAGAAGTGTTATTCCGAAGATTAGTATCAACATCATTACATTCAACAAGAACATGAGAGGGAGAGATTGAGGTTGGATTCTGAGCTGGCTGTGACTTCACATTCCTCACGTCCTCCATTGGTCGTACTCGAGGTTTGTGAATTTGTGGAGGTAAAGATGGCAATGACTGGGGAATTGCAGGTTTAGGTTTGGAAGTAGTGTTGAAGAAGTTGGCTATGTAGTTCTCCCATTCTTCTATTTTTTCTGCATGTACAGGCGTGATATTTTCTTTAGGAAAAGTCACAATTTTAAATATACGCCCCAACACAATCTTAATTGCCTGGTACTTCTTCAGATAAATGTCTATATTTGGGTCATTGGGATGCGTATCAAGTCAAATACAACATAAGGCGTAAATCTTGTTAACCATTGAGTCGGAAATTCAAAAGATTCAAAGAAGATATGTATGAGACTCGAAATATTAGTGTACAAAAGTAGAGCAAGTTACCACTTAAGTTTTTCATTTATCCTCGGCGTTCGATTCCACAATGTCACCAGGATACTCATTCTTCATAGCTATTATCCTAAGAAAGAAAAAAGAAAAATAAAATAAAATTGCCGAGCATTACGAAAAAAAAAAAAAAAAAAAAAGCAACAACAATGGAGGACACTTCCAACAATTCATTTTACGCAGGAAAAAAAACATCCCTGGCATTTGAATCATCATCAAACCAATAACAGAGTAACAATGGAGCAAACACACAATGAGATCGTAGTGTTTATAAGCTTTAAGGAATTACCTTCGTGAATTCCTTCACGCCGCTTTTCCGTATCTCCATGCCTCTCCATTGCTACGGAAGTATCAATTCCTAAGAAAAATACGGGAGAAAAATATCGGTGCTAAGACAGAGGCTCAGTGTGGTTCAATAGTAAGTTAAAAAAAGCTTTAAAAATAATGTAGCCAATCCGCCTTGAAAGTTGACACTTACTTTTGGATGCCTCTGGAGGTAGACTTCTCGATTGAATTGTCTGTAACCCAACACTTGAACTATGATTCTTCTCCTCTCCGACCACCTCTACTTTCTTGAGATATCCGTGGAGCATGTGATTGTATCATAGGCACATCATGACTGAGAGCATGATTCTTAGAGGGGAAATTATAAATCAATGATCAAAACAAAGAAAGCAACAAACCGTCAAAGGTAAACATCCACTTCCTTGGGAATCCAAACAATTACACCGAAATCCTATTCCTATTATGAAGTGCGGAAATCTCAGGCGATTAATAACCTCAATATAACTATCAATGAGAGAAAATGAGAGTCGAATGACAAAAATATTATGATACTAAGACTACAAATCTAAGAGTTCTTCATATAAGAACAATCAATTAACTTAATTAGGGAAATTACTCGAAAATAGGGGGTAATAGCTATAGATAAATTGATGAATATCAAGGAAAATTACATGATAAACAAATTGAAGTGAATCGCCATGAATTTGAGAAGTGTATTACCTTAATTTGTAGGAATGAAACTCGAATGGCGATTGAATCGAATTAGATGAACGAAAATATGATTTGGTTAACGATAATCGGAGAGGACGATCGGAAAGGACGCCGGAGAGGACGATGGTCGAAGAGAGAGAAGGAGAGATGAGTGAGAAAGTGAAAACGTAAAAATGAATGAGATTGAAGGGTTTGGGGTTACGCGTAGGTTTCAAACAAAATAAAAAGTCCGTCTTATTATTATTATTATTATTATTAGTGGTTTCTAGTTTTACTTATTATACTTTAGTGGTTCATAGGATCCCAAATCTATATATATATATATATATATATATATATATATATATATATAGATTTAGGATCCCATGAGAACTTACTCTTCGGTGAAACTGAAACGACACCTCAACCATTAGATTAAAAAACAAACACGGCTAAGATCAATCCTAATTATAACCAACTTTTGCGTATAAAAACACCTTCTCCCAAGTCAACTCTTTCTCTCTCCTCTCATTTCTTTCCATGCGCTTTCCCTTTCTACATTTTTTCCCCAATTCTATTTCCTTAATTCGATTTCCCTGGTTTGATTTCTTTCAAAATTCTAGCGATAAACAACAATGAAAACCGATGAACAACGAATTGGGTGCCGTCGAACAATTCAGAGTGCTGCTCACTTCACCATCAACATCGCTCATCTCCACACCAAAATCTCCTAGTTGGAAAAACACAATTCTGAGTCTGACGAGCGAGTCTCCAACCTAGTGAAACTACACGCCGAGAAGAGTGATGAGTCGGAACGATCCAAGATGACTCATAAGGCGGCAGAGGAGATGGCGAAAAAGGCGGCCGAAGTTGGAACTCAGGTGGCGTACTGGCGTATTTACTGCACAACTTCATCACTATTGTGAACGACGCGTCTGACTCGGGCCATGAGATTCGGTAAGTTAATGGTGATAAACAAAGAGTCAGTAGATCATTTATGAAGGGAACGAAGTGTGTGTATGTCACACTGTTGATCGCGAAAAATTGCAAACTCGTGATGGAATCTTGCCAAATTTAGAGAGCGTTCATAAATTATAGAATAAGACGGTTTTAAACCATGAGATGGTTCATTTTGTTAAAAATTTATTCATACTGATAATCGATAATATGAGTGTTAATCACATAGTATAAAACTGGATTATGAAAAAGATAGTTCATTTTGTACGTCATGTTTCGTTATGGAAATCGCTGGCCAAGTACAGCACCACGAGGATTCCAACCGTGCACCTCTTTTATGTACTTTATTTTACTGAATTTCCACCGCAAAAACAAATCAATTTAAGTATTGTATCCTTTAATTCAGTGTGGATTAATGATTGTTTCTGAAGGTAAAAGAATTGGAGTGTGGATTATCAAGTGAAAATGAGGTTATTGTATGAATAAGATATATGAAATTATATTTTGAATGAAATAAATCGTCGAATTTAACAGTATTTTAGTTTCCTGTATGAATTTGCGATTTCTGAATTAAGAATTTTCTACTTTGATTTGAGGTTAATTGCAGACAGAGCAGGGATTCATGTATATGAATGTGAATGCGTGTTCGACTACTAGTGTTTGTGCAGTTATCAAATGAATTAATGCCTTTTTGTTTTTTACCTACATTAAACTAACATTTTACTCGTTGGTGCTGAGGGTGGATTGCTATGATGGTTCGAGAGGGATTAATATTGTAATTAATGGTGTATTTGTTTTTAGATACGTTAAAAATGTTAATAGATACATTAATTATACTACTAGATATATTAATCGTAGGTGAGAAAAAAGTGTATCTAGAATAGGAAAAAATGTATCTACATTGATATATAATGTATCTATAATTTATGTGAAAATGTATCTACACTGCTAAAAAATGTATCAAGAATTATGTAAAAAAATGTATCTATGATAGGTAAGAGTGTATCGGAGATTTGGTAAAAAAAAAAGTATCTACACAGTAAAAAATTGTATCTAAAATTATATAAAAAAATGTATCTATGATAGGTAAAATTGTATCTGAGAATTGGTTAAAAAAAGTGTATCAACATATATTAATTCGTTCTCACCAGTGTTGGTTCTCATCAGATACACTTTTTTTTAACTAATCTCAAATACACTAAAACCTATTGTACATACATTTTTTTTTTCATAATTCTAGATACATTTTTTGACATTGTAGATACGTTTTTTGACATTGTAGATACATCTTTTTTTATCGTACGTTTTTTTCATAAATTATATATACATTTTGTAACGATTTAAATACACTTTTTTTCATTCTATTTTTTCATTCTATGTACATTTTCTCCCACATACACAAATTATTACTCTATATACCAGTATTTGATCTGGGTACATAAAAGACAACCATAAATTAAAAAATCCCCAAATTACAAACCCTAATTTATATAAATCCCCAAATTGCTAAATCCCTATTCCAATTCAATTTACATATACAAGAATTAGTATACATCCAGCCGCAAATCCGCAATGCGTGCAACATTTCTAAAAATAAAACAAGATCGATCGAACTAATACAACTTTGCGAGCTACAATGTAAATTATAAGATTCACCTATTAAAACACAAAATCAATAAATTAATCAGGTAAAAATGAAGCAATGATGAGAATCAAAGAGAAGTTTGCTTAAAAGGCGTCTAGATCGTGCAAACGAATTTCTTATAAGCTAAAATCTGATGGCATTTGACGAGTAGAGTTTATCTGAGAATCGATCGACATTGACGGAAAAGTGAGGACGGATATGTAGACACAGCATACGACGAGCTTTAACGGAAGAAGATACGGTGGAGCGACGGTGAGAACGGCGGCGGAGCGATGTTATCTTCACAGTAGCGGAGAGAAAACGCAATAGTGAGGCCTCGAATTCCGGCGAAACACAGGCAGAAGAGAACGACGTCTGACACACGCACGATCATAGTCGATGGTGTTCTGTGCCGGAGCTCCGGCGTGAGGGAAGGTTGGTGAGGCTACCGGCGTATGATGACACAGAATGGTTGGAGAACGAAATAGAAGATGATCGGCTACGGCATAAAAATCGACGGCGACCAGTTGGGTTTGTCTTTGCCAGTGGTAGAGAGCCGTCGACGGCGATCAGGAGGCATGAGGGCTGTTAATGGAGTATGAGAGAAATTAGAGTTTGTTGAAATAGGTGGGTGACGTGATGTGGTTAAATGAGTGAGGTAAGTTGAGTGAATTTGGAAAGACGAGGGAGTGGGAATTAAATGAATTAAGGTAGTTTATATGCGTGAG
>NW_027413395.1:45660-62461 GCF_048544455.1 Silene latifolia | reverse complement strand
AATACAAGGAGTCACAAGGACTAATGAACAAGGACAAATGGTTCACACAACGAGTCACATGGACTAATGAACAAGTACAATTGTTTAACACAACGAGTCACGAGGACTAATGAACAAGGACAAATGGTTCACACAGAGTCACATGGACTAATGAACAAGTAATATTGTTTAACACAACGACTCACAAGGACTAATGAACAAGGATAAATGGTTTACACAACGAGTGACAAGGACTAATGAACAAGGACAAATAGTTCACACAACGAGTCACATGGACTAATGAACAAGGACAATTATTTAACACAACGGGTCACAAGGACTAATGAACAAGGACAAATAGTTTACACAACGAGTCACATTTACTAATAAACAAGGAAAAATGGTTCACACAACGAGTCACATGGACTAATGAAAAAGTACAATTGTTTAATACAAGGAGTCACAAGGACTAATGAACAAGGACAAATGGTTCACACAACGAGTCACATGGACTAATGAACAAGTACAATTGTTTAATACAAGGAGTCACAAGGACTAATGAACAAGGACAAATGGTTCACACAACGAGTCACATGGACTAATGAACAAGTAAAATTGTTTAACACAACGACTCACAAGGACTAATGAACAAGGATAAATGGTTTACACAACGAGTCACAAGGACTAATGAACAAGGACAAATAGTTCACACAACGAGTCACATGGACTAATGAACAAGGACAATTGTTTAACACAACGAGTCACAAGGACTAATGAACAAGGACAAATAGTTCACACAACGAGTCACATTTACTAATAAAAAAGGAAAACTGGTTCACACAACGAGTCACATGGACTAATGAACAAGTACAATTGTTTAATACAAACAGTCACAAGGACTAATGAACGAGGACAAATGGTTCACACAAAGAGTCACATGGACTAATGAACAAGTACAATTGTTTAACACAACGAGTCACAAGGACAAATGAACAAGGACAAATGGTTCACACAACGAGTCACATGGACTAATGAACAAGTAAAATTGTTTAACACAACGACTCACAAGGACTAATGAAAAAGGATAAATGGTTTACACAACGAGTCATAAGGACTAATGAACAAGGACAAATGGTTTACACAACGTGTCACATGGACTAATGAACAAGGACAATTGTTTAACACAACGAGTCACAAGGACTAATGAACAAGGACAAATAGTTCACAAAACGAGCCACATTTACTAATAAACAAGGAAAAATGGTTCACACAACGAGTCACATGGACTAATGAACAAGTACAATTGTTTAATACAAGGAGTCACAAGGACTAATGAACAAGGACAAATGGTTCACACAACGAGTCACATGGACTAATGAACAAGTACAATTGTTTAACAGAACGAGTCACAAGGACAAATGAACAAGGACAAATGGTTCACACAACGAGTCACATGGACTAATGAACAAGTAAAATTGTTTAACACAACGACTCACAAGGACTAATGAACAAGGATAAATGGTGGAATAAAACCTAAGAACTAAATCACAAGGACTAATGAACAAGGACAAATAGAATTTTACTAGTGCAAAAAACGATTGCCAAATGCTAATTGATTGAGTATGGGGATATGACCTAAACCAAGCACAAAGCCAAGGTTTAAGACTAAGAGTTGTTCAAGCACCTAGCAAAGAACTTACTCAACCCCTAGCACTAAGCAAAGGAGGTTCTTCTAGCACTAAGCAAAGAATTATAAGAGAGAAAACTAGGTTTTCACTTGTATTAATGTTCATTCAAATCTCAAGTTCTCAAGTGTTTAGCTTGGTTTATATAGACCAAGGCTTACAATCTTGACCCTTGATTACTAGTTACATCTAAGGGCCACAAAAATAGCAGCTAAAGACCAAGAAAACGGCAGCCAAGGACTATGACAAATCTGAAATGAAAAGGACATAAAGCAAAGAAAGTAAACTAATAGTCCAAACTTCCTTGTTTGTAGCTCAACTTCTTATTTATGATTATATGGACTGAAATGGGGCTGAGGAAACCGTAAGAGTCCTTGTTGCAGCCATAAAGTCCCTTGAGCTTTGTTGGTTCAAAAGAGGAAGGTTGATAGCGACATAATGCACAAAAAACTAAGCTTGTTCCAGCCATGGTCCTGATTGCGCGCGGTTCAAAAAGCTTGGCAAACTCTATGATAGGAACGGCTTTGGGATATAAGTTCCTACACAAAAACGTCCCAAACTCACCAAAGATTAATCCCATGCTGGAAAATGGCACGACTTCTTAGACGGAATTCATGTTAGACCTCAATCTAGTGCAAGGTCCAAAACCAGGTGAAATGTGGCCTTTCTCGGTTTGATTTGTTTCAATCTCCCCTTCTTGAAAAGGATTTGCCCTCAAATCCTCGAGCTTATCCTCCTCAATCTCTTCATAATAAGGACTTAAATCCCCAACATTGAAAGTTCCATGGACCCCATATTCTCCTAAGGTTTATCTTGTATGCATTGGACCCAAACTTCTCAAGTACTTCGAATGGACCATCAGCTCTAGGCATGAGCTTATTCTTCCTTTTTTCTGGAAATCTTTCTTTCCTCAAGTGTATCCAAACAAGATCTCCGGGTTCAAAGCTTTTGGTTACCTTAACACCCTTGGATTTGGCCTTGTGAGCCTCATTAGCCTTCTCAATTTGCTTCTTGACTTGTTCATGGACATGGAGCATTTGTTCAACCCTTTTCTTAGCATCATAATCAATGGTATTTCTTTTGATGGGTGCCAAATCAGTAGGCATCATAGGATTCACGCCATATACCACCTCAAATGGAGACTTGCCCGTGGTTGTGGAAGGGGCTCGGTTGAAGGCAAACTCGGCTTGAGCTAGTTTGAGGTCCCAATCTTTCAATGATCTTGCAACCGTGCACCTAAGGATCCTCCCCAAGGTCTTGTTGGTAACTTCCATTTGCCCATCAGTTTGGGGGTGATGGGAGGTGCTAAACAAGAGCCTTGTTTTGAGTAGCTTCCATAAGGTTCTCCAAAAATGACTCATGAACTTGGAATCCCTATCCGAGACAATGGACTTAGGAATACCATGTAGCTTGACCACTTCTTTGAAATAGAGCTCGGCCACACTAGTTGCATCTTCTCGTTTTCTTTGCAAGCAATGAAATGAGCCATTTTGCTGAATCTATCCACAACCACCATGATTGAATCCTTCCCTCTTTGAGTTCTTGGTAAAGCAACAATGAAATCCATGCTTATGTCTTCCCATGGCTGATTTGGAACCCAAAGGAGGTAGGGGCCTGTTTGGAAATAGGATTTTGATTGTTGACAAGGAGCACACCTCTTGATCACATCTTGGACATCCCCAAGAATCTTAGGCCAATAGAATTGCTCTTGGAGTATGTCATAGGTCTTTTGAATGCCAAAGTGCCCGGCAAGACCATTGGAGTGAACTTCCCTTATCAATAAGTTTCTATAAGGTCCCCTAGGCACACACAACTTGTTTCCAAAGAATAAGAACCCATTTTGAACCAAGTATTTGCTCTTGAGCTTGATTTGGCCAGATTGAAGAAGCTCCCATTCTCCTTTAAAATCCGGATCTTCCACATATAATCCTTTCATGTACTCAAACCCAAGGACCCTTTGCTCCATGAAACTCAACATAATGAATCTCCTAGACAATGCATCAGCCACTATGTTATCTTTCCCCTCTATGTACTTGCTTGAGAAGTTGAAGGATTGTAAGAACTCCACCCATTTAGCATGCCTATGATTGAGCTTGTGTTGACCATTAATGTATTTGAGAGCCTCATGATCAGAATGTAGGACCTAATGGTCGTGGTTTCAAGTAGTGACTCCAATGGGTTAAGGCCCGAACAATAGCATAGAACTCCTTATCATAAGTTGAGTAATTGAGCTTGGCACCACTCAATTTCTCACTAAAGTAAGCAATTGGCTTGTGCTCTTGAACAAGGACAGCCCCAATGCCAATGCCACTAGCATCACACTCAACTTCAAACAACTTATTGAAATTTGGCAAAGTAAGAATAGGAGACTCACAAAGCTTCTCTTTGATAATATTGAAGGATGATTCAGCCTTATCTTCCCATTTGAACTCCCCTTTCTTCATACATTCGGTTATAGGAGCCATAAGTGTGCTAAAATCTTTGATGAACCTCCTATAGAATGATGCCAACCCATGAAAACTCCTTACATCCGTGATATTCTTAGGTATAGGCCATGATTTGATTGCCTTAACCTTCTCTTGATCAACCAATATGCCACGGTCAGAAATGATAAAGCCCAAGAATTGGACTTCATTTTGCATAAAAGAACACTTCTCTAGCTTGCCATACAACTTGTGTTCCCTAAGAGTTTCAAACAACACTTGCAAATGCTTGAGGTGCTCTTCCTTGGAAGGACTATAAACCAAGATATCATCAAAGTAAACAACCAAAAATCTGCCCAAATAAGGTCTAAGTACCTCGGTCATGAGCCTCATGAAGGTACTTGGTGCATTAGAAAGACCAAATGGCATGACAAGCCATTCATACAACCCATGCTTTGTTTTGAATGCGGTTTTCCACTCATCTCCTTCTTTGATTCTTACTTGGTGATAGCCTTGCCTTAAATCAATCTTTGAAAACAATTGAGCTCCACTAAGCTCATCCAAGATGTCATCAAGCCTAGGTATGGGAAACCTATACTTGATGGTAATGTTGTTGATAGCTCTACTATCCGTACACATCCTCCAAGACCCATCTTTCTTTGGCACTAAGAGGGCCGGGACAGCACACGGACTAAGGGACTCTCTCACAAAGCCCTTGCTCACAAGTTCTCCAATTTGTTGTTGTAACTCTTGAGTAGCTTTAGGATCACTTCTATAGGCAGCCTTGTTTGGTAATGTAGCCCCCGGAATGAAATCAATTTGATGCTCAATGCCCCTAAGAGGAGGCAAGCCACTTGGGAGCTCATTTGGGAACACATCTTCATAGGATTGGAGGAGCTCTTGGACCTCCTTAGGAAGTGAAACATTCTGCCCAAAAACCACATCTTTTGCAATAAGAGCATAGACATCTTCATCACCCTTTAACTCTTGGAGCATCTCGGCCTCATTGATCAATAATACCTCTTTTGAAGGCTCAAGCATGGATGGTGGTGTAGTATGCTTAAGGACGGGTGGAAGTGGTGTTAGAATGACCTTTCTTGAGCCAAACTTGAAGGTGTAAGTGTTGTCTCTCCCATGGTGTACCGAATCCCTATCAAACTCCCAAGGTCTCCCAAGAAGAAGATGACAAGCATCCATAGGTAGAACATCACAAAGGGCCTCATCCGAATAGTTCTTGCCAATGGAGAAGGTTACAAGGCATTGCTTATCCACTCTAACTTCTGCCCCCTTGTTAAGCCACCTTAATTTATAAGGACTAGGGTGGTCTTGTGTGGGTAAAGATAGCTTTTCAATGAGAGTACTAGAGGCTACATTGGTACAACTCCCTCCATCAATGATAAGATTGCAAACTCTTCCCTTAATGGTGCACCTAGACCTAAAGATTTGTTGTCTTTGATCCATTTCCAAGGGTTGGGGTTGGGTATGCATCACTCTCCAAGTAACCAAGCTAAGACCCGCATCCGGCATAACCACATCATCCTCTTCATGGTCCGTTCCTCCATTTCCTCATCACACACAAGAATCTCATCCTCTCCCCCAATGAACCACTTCAAAGCTACTAAGGGCTCTCTTGGTTGGGCATTCTTTGGCAAAGTGACCATAACCTTGGCATTGGTAACATTTTTTGAGAGGCATGGTCTTTTTTTGTGAGGTTTCGCCGCTTTTCCTTTGTCAAGTATGGTGGTTTTGTTTTGAGAGGGTGGTTCATTAATTTTGAAACTGGTTGGGGGTCTAAAAGTGGCGGTTTTGGTGGTTGGTTTGGTGGTTGTAGCCTTCCCTTTACCCATTTTCTCAACCCTTAAAGCCAAATTAACGGCTTCATCAAAGGACCATACTTGTTGCATTCTAACCCTATGAGCAATCTTAGTATCTAACCCTTCAACAAATCTAGCAATTTTCTGTTCGGGCTTCTCATTGAGTTCACATTGCAAAGTAAGTTGTTCAAAGTCTCTAAGATATGACTCAAGTGGTTGTTGGTCTTGTTTAAGTTGTGTGAGCTTAATGAAAATGTCTTGAGTGTACTCTTTAGGTATAAACTTCTCATTAAGCTTTTTTTTCAGTTTTAACCAAGACTTAATAGGTTCCTTACCATCCCTTCTTCTCTGATTTTTTAAGTTCTCATACCAAAGGGAAGCATAGCCTTTGAGTTTCAAGATTGCAACTTTAAAAGCTTTGCCATCAGAATAACCTTTAAACTCAAAGACTCTTTCAATGGTCCTAAACCAATCTAACAAATCCTCGGGGTTTAAACTACCATGAAAATCAGGAATTTCTACCTTTAAGTCTTTGTTGGGCTCTCCATGAAAGGCCTCGGCCATGGACTCCTCCGAATCAGAAAGCTCTTCCTCCTCACGGCCACCATGAGCTCGTCCTCTACCCATGAAGCCACGGCCTCTACCCCTGCCTCTAGGTGGTTGTCCTCCTCTTGGTGGTGGTGTTGGAATATTAGCCATGATAACATTGAGAGATTCTAGCAACAAATCACATTTTTCAGAAAGTTGAGTAACTTGTGTTTCAATTCCAGCAATCCTTTCTTCACTCATGGTTGTTTTTTGTGTTTTTAATGTGGTTAGGGTATAATGAACTCACAAAGAAAGGATTTTGTTGTTAACCAAAGCTCTGATAACCAATTTGGAATAAAACTCTAAGAACTCAAATGGACAGAATTTGAGTGCTAAAACGATTGCCAAATGCTAAGGATTGAGTGAATTGGATATGACCTAAACCAAGCACAAAGCCAAGGTTTAAGACTAAGAGTTTGTTCAAGCACAAAGCAATGAACTTACTCAGCCCCTAGCACTAAGCAAAGGAGGTTCTTCTAGCACTAAGCAAAGAATTATAAGAGAGAAAACTAGGTTTTCACTTGTATTAATGTTCATTCAAATCTGAAGTTCTCAAGTGTTTAGCTTGGTTTATATAGACCAAGGCTTACAATCTTGACCCTTGATTACTAGTTACATCTAAGGGCCACAAAAATAGCAGCTAAAGACCAAGAAAAACGGCAGCCAAGGACTATGACAAATCTGAAATGAAAAGGACATAAAGCAAAGAAAGTAAACTAATAGTCCAAACTTCCTTGTTTGTAGCTCAACTTCTTATTTATGATTATATGGACTGAAATGGGGCTTGAGGAAACCGTGTAAGAGTCCTTGTTGCAGCCATAAAGTCCCTTGAGCTTTGTTGGTTCAAAAGAGGAAGGTTGATAGCGACATAATGCACAAAAAACTAAGCTTGTTCCAGCCATGGTCCTGATTGCGCGCGGTTCAAAAAGCTTGGCAAACTCTATGATAGGAACGGCTTTGGGATATAAGTTCCTACACAAAAACGTCCCAAACTCACCAAAGATTAATCCCATGCTGGAAAATGGCACGACTTCTTAGACGGAATTCATGTTAGACCTCAATCTAGTGCAAGGTCCAAAACCGGGTGAAATGTGGCCTTTCTCGGTTTGATTTGTTTCAAATGGTTTACACAACGAGTCATAAGGACTAATGAACAAGGACAAATAGTTCACACAATGAGTCACATGGACTAATGAACAAGGACAATTGTTTAACACAACGAGTCACAAGGACTAATGAACAAGGACAAATAGTTCACAAAACGAGCCACATTTACTAATAAACAAGGAAAAATGGTTCACACAACGAGTCACATGGACTAATGAACAAGTACAATTGTTTAATACAAAGAGTCACAAGGACTAATGAACGAGGACAAATGGTTCACACAAGAGTCACATGGACTAATGAACAAGTACAATTGTTTAACACAACGAGTCACAAGGACTAATGAACAAGGACAAATGGTTCACACAAAGAGTCACATGGACTAATGAACAAGTAAAATTGTTTAACACAACGACTCACAAGGACTAATGAACAAGGATAAATGGTTTACACAACGAGTCACAAGGACTAATGAACAAGGACAAATAGTTCACACAACGAGTCACATGGACTAATGAACAAGGACAATTATTTAACACAACGAGTCACAAGGACTAATGAACAAGGACAAATAGTTTACACAACGAGTCACATTTACTAATAAACAAGGAAAAATGGTTCACACAACGAGTCACATGGACTAATGAACAAGTACAATTGTTTAATACAAGGAGTCACAAGGACTAATGAACAAGGACAAATGGTTCACACAAAGAGTCACATGGACTAATGAACAAGTACAATTGTTTAACACAACGAGTCACAAGGACTAATGAACAAGGACAAATGGTTCACACAACGAGTCACATGGACTAATGAACAAGTAAAATTGTTTAACACAACGACTCACAAGGACTAATGAACAAGAATAAATGGTTTACACAACGAGTCACAAGGACTAATGAACAAGGACAAATAGTTCACACAACGAGTCACATGGACTAATGAATAAGGACAATTGTTTAACACAACGAGTCAAAAGGACTAATGAACAAGGACAAATAGTTCACACAACGAGTCACATTTACTAATAAAAAAGGAAAACTGGTTCACACAACGAGTCACATGGACTAATGAACAAGTACAATTGTTTAATACAAACAGTCACAAGGACTAATGAACGAGGACAAATGGTTCACACAAAGAGTCACATGGACTAATGAACAAGTACAATTGTTTAACACAACGAGTCACGAGGACTAATGAACAAGGACAAATGGTTCACACAGAGTCACATGGACTAATGAACAAGTAATATTGTTTAACACAACGACTCACAAGGACTAATGAACAAGGATAAATGGTTTACACAACGAGTCACAAGGACTAATGAACAAGGACAAATAGTTCACACAACGAGTCACATGGACTAATGAACAAGGACAATTATTTAACACAACGGGTCACAAGGACTAATGAACAAGGACAAATAGTTTACACAACGAGTCACATTTACTAATAAACAAGGAAAAATGGTTCACACAACGAGTCACATGGACTAATGAAAAAGTACAATTGTTTAATACAAGGAGTCACAAGGACTAATGAACAAGGACAAATGGTTCACACAACGAGTCACATGGACTAATGAACAAGTACAATTGTTTAACACAACGAGTCACAAGGACTAATGAACAAGGACAAATGGTTCACACAACGAGTCACATGGACTAATGAACAAGTAAAATTGTTTAACACAACGACTCACAAGGACTAATGAACAAGGATAAATGGTTTACACAACGAGTCACAAGGACTAATGAACAAGGACAAATAGTTCACACAACGAGTCACATGGACTAATGAACAAGGACAATTGTTTAACACAACGAGTCACAAGGACTAATGAACAAGGACAAATAGTTCACAAAACGAGTCACATTTACTAATAAACAAGGAAAAATGGTTCACACAACGAGTCACATGGACTAATGAACAAGTACAATTGTTTAATACAAGGAGTCACAAGGACTAATGAACAAGGACAAATGGTTCACACAAAGAGTCACATGGACTAATGAACAAGTACAATTGTTTAACACAACGAGTCACAAGGACTAATGAACAAGGACAAATGGTTCACACAACGAGTCACATGGACTAATGAACAAGTAAAATTGTTTAACACAACGACTCACAAGGACTAATGAACAAGGATAAATGGTTTACACAACGAGTCATAAGGACTAATGAACAAGGACAAATGGTTCACACAACGAGTCACATGGACTAATGAACAAGGACAATTGTTTAACACAACGAGTCACAAGGACTAATGAACAAGGACAAATAGTTCACAAAACGAGCCACATTTACTAATAAACAAGGAAAAATGGTTCACACAACGAGTCACATGGACTAATGAACAAGTACAATTGTTTAATACAAGGAGTCACAAGGACTAATGAACAAGGACAAATGGTTCACACAACGAGTCACATGGACTAATGAACAAGTACAATTGTTTAACACAACGAGTCACAAGGACTAATGAACAAGGACAAATGGTTCACACAACGAGTCACATGGACTAATGAACAAGTAAAATTGTTTAACACAACGACTCACAAGGACTAATGAACAAGGATAAATGGTTTACACAACGAGTCATAAGGACTAATGAACAAGGACAAATAGTTCACACAATGAGTCACATGGACTAATGAACAAGGACAATTGTTTAACACAACGAGTCACAAGGACTAATGAACAAGGACAAATAGTTCACAAAACGAGCCACATTTACTAATAAACAAGGAAAAATGGTTCACACAACGAGTCACATGGACTAATGAACAAGTACAATTGTTTAATACAAAGAGTCACAAGGACTAATGAACAAGGACAAATGGTTCACACAACGAGTCACATGGACTAATGAACAAGTACAATTGTTTAACACAACGAGTCACAAGGACTAATGAACAAGGACAAATGGTTCACACAAAGAGTCACATGGACTAATGAACAAGTAAAATTGTTTAACACAACGACTCACAAGGACTAATGAACAAGGATAAATGGTTTACACAACGAGTCACAAGGACTAATGAACAAGGACAAATAGTTCACACAACGAGTCACAAGGACTAATGAACAAGGACAATTGTTTAACACAACGAGTCACAAGGACTAATGAACAAGGACAAATAGTTTACACAACGAGTCACATTTACTAATAAACAAGGAAAAATGGTTCACACAACGAGTCACATGGACTAATGAACAAGTACAATTGTTTAATACAAGGAGTCACAAGGACTAATGAACAAGGACAAATGGTTCACACAACGAGTCACATGGACTAATGAACAAGTACAATTGTTTAACACAACGAGTCACAAGGACTAATGAACAAGGACAAATGGTTCACACAACGAGTCACATGGACTAATGAACAAGTAAAATTGTTTAACACAACGACTCACAAGGACTAATGAACAAGAATAAATGGTTTACACAACGAGTCACAAGGACTAATGAACAAGGACAAATAGTTCACACAACGAGTCACATGGACTAATGAACAAGGACAATTGTTTAACACAACGAGTCACAAGGACTAATGAACAAGGACAAATAGTTCACACAACGAGTCACATTTACTAATAAAAAAGGAAAAATGGTTCACACAACGAGTCACATGGACTAATGAACAAGTACAATTGTTTAATACAAAGAGTCACAAGGACTAATGAACAAGGACAAATGGTTCACACAAAGAGTCACATGGACTAATGAACAAGTACAATTGTTTAACACAACGAGTCACAAGGACTAATGAACAAGGACAAATGGTTCACACAACGAGTCACATGGACTAATGAACAAGTAAAATTGTTTAACACAACGACTCACAAGGACTAATGAACAAGGATAAATGGTTTACACAACGAGTCATAAGGACTAATGAACAAGGACAAATGGTTCACACAACGAGTCACATGGACTAATGAACAAGGACAATTGTTTAACACAACGAGTCACAAGGACTAATGAACAAGGACAAATAGTTCACACAACGAGTCACATTTACTAATAAACAAGGACAAATGGTTCACACAACGAGTCACAAGGGCTAATGAACAAGGACAAATGGTTCACACAACGAGTCACATGGACTAATGAAAAAGAACAATTGTTTAACACAACTACTCACAAGAACTAATGAACAAGGATAAATGGTTTACACAACGAGTCATAAGGACTAATGAACAAGGACAAATGGTTCACACAAAGAGTCACATGGACTAATGAACAAGTACAATTGTTTAACACAACCACTCACAAGTACTAATGAACAAGGATAAATGGTTTACACAACGAGTCACAAGGACTAATGATCGAGGACAAATGGTTCACACAAAGAGTCACATGGACTAATGAACAAGTACAATTGTTTAACACAACGAGTCACAAGGACTAATGAACAAGGACAAATGGTTCACACAACGAGTCACATGGACTAATGAACAAGTAAAATTGTTTAACACAACGACTCACAAGGACTAATGAACAAGAATAAATGGTTTACACAACGAGTCACAAGGACTAATGAACAAGGACAAATAGTTCACACAACGAGTCACATGGACTAATGAATAAGGACAATTGTTTAACACAACGAGTCAAAAGGACTAATGAACAAGGACAAATAGTTCACACAAACCAGTCACATTTACTAATAAACAAGGAAAAATGGTTCACACAACGAGTCACATGGACTAATGAACAAGTACAATTGTTTAATACAAGGAGTCACAAGGACTAATGAACAAGGACAAATGGTTCACACAAAGAGTCACATGGACTAATGAACAAGTACAATTGTTTAACACAACGAGTCACAAGGACTAATGAACAAGGACAAATGGTTCACACAACGAGTCACATGGACTAATGAACAAGTAAAATTGTTTAACACAACGACTCACAAGGACTAATGAACAAGGATAAATGGTTTACACAACGAGTCACAAGGACTAATGAACAAGGACAAATGGTTCACACAACGAGTCACATGGACTAATGAACAAGGACAATTGTTTAACACAACGAGTCACAAGGACTAATGAACAAGGACAAATAGTTCACACAACGAGTCACATTTACTAATAAACAAGGAAAAATGGTTCACACAACGAGTCACAAGGGCTAATGAACAAGGACAAATGGTTCACACAACGAGTCACATGGACTAATGAACAAGGACAATTGTTTAACACAACGAGTCACAAGGACTAATGAACAAGGACAAATGTTTAACACAACGAGTCATAAGGACTAATGAACAAGGACAAATGGTTCACACAAAGAGTCACATGGACTAATGAACAAGTAAAATTGTTTAACACAACCACTCACAAGTACTAATGAACAAGGATAAATGGTTTACACAACGAGTCACAAGGACTAATGAACAAGGACAAATGGTTCACACAACGAGTCACATGGACTAATGAGCAAGGGCAATTGTTTAACACAACGAGTCACAAGGACTAATGAACAAGGACAAATGGTTCACACAACGAGTCACATGGACTAATGAACAAGTAAAATTGTTTAACACAACGACTCACAAGGAATAATGAAAAGGATAAATGGTTTACACAACGAGTCACAAGGACTAATGAACAAGGACAAATGTTCACACAACGAGTCACATGGACTAATGAACAAGGACAATTGTTTAACACAACGAGTCACAAGGACTAATGAACAAGGACAAATGGTTCACACAACGAGTCACATGGACTAATGAACAAGTAAAATTGTTTAACACAACGAGTCACAAGGACTAATGAACAAGGATAAATGGTTTACACAACGAGTCACAAGGACTAATGAACAAGGACAAATGGTTCACACAACGAGTCACATGGACTAATGAACAAGGACAATTGTTTAACACAACGACTCACAAGGACTAATGAACAAGGACAAATGGTTTACACAACGAGTCACATTTACTAATAAACAAGGAAAAATGGTTCACACAACGAGTCACATGGACTAATGAACAAGTACAATTGTTTAATACAAGGAGTCACAAGGACTAATGAACAAGGACAAATGGTTCACACAACGAGTCACATGGACTAATGAACAAGTACAATTGTTTAACACAACGAGTCACAAGGACTAATGAACAAGGACAAATGGTTCACACAACGAGTCACATGGACTAATGAACAAATAAAATTGTTTAACACAACGACTCACAAGGACTAATGAACAAGGATAAATGGTTTACACAACGAGTCACAAGGACTAATAAACAAGGACAATTGTTCACACAACGAGTCACATGGACTAATGAACAAGTACAATTGTTTAACACAACGAGTCACAAGGACTAATGAACAAGGACAAATAGTTCACAAAACGAGCCACATTTACTAATAAACAAGGAAAAATGGTTCACACAACGAGTCACATGGACTAATGAACAAGTACAATTGTTTAATACAAACAGTCACAAGGACTAATGAACGAGGACAAATGGTTCACACAAAGAGTCACATGGACTAATGAACAAGTACAATTGTTTAACACAACGAGTCACAAGGACTAATGAACAAGGACAAATGGTTCACACAACGAGTCACATGGACTAATGAACAAGTAAAATTGTTTAACACAACGACTCACAAGGACTAATGAAAAAGGATAAATGGTTTACACAACGAGTCATAAGGACTAATGAACAAGGACAAATAGTCAAATGGTTTACACAACGAGTCACATGGACTAATGAACAAGGACAATTGTTTAACACAACGAGTCACAAGGACTAATGAACAAGGACAAATAGTTCACAAAACGAGCCACATTTACTAATAAACAAGGAAAAATGGTTCACACAACGAGTCACATGGACTAATGAACAAGTACAATTGTTTAATACAAGGAGTCACAAGGACTAATGAACAAGGACAAATGGTTCACACAACGAGTCACATGGACTAATGAACAAGTACAATTGTTTAACACAACGAGTCACAAGGACTAATGAACAAGGACAAATGGTTCACACAACGAGTCACATGGACTAATGAACAAGTAAAATTGTTTAACACAACGACTCACAAGGACTAATGAACAAGGATAAATGGTTTACACAACGAGTCATAAGGACTAATGAACAAGGACAAATAGTTCACACAATGAGTCACATGGACTAATGAACAAGGACAATTGTTTAACACAACGAGTCACAAGGACTAATGAACAAGGACAAATAGTTCACAAAACGAGCCACATTTACTAATAAACAAGGAAAAATGGTTCACACAACGAGTCACATGGACTAATGAACAAGTACAATTGTTTAATACAAAGAGTCACAAGGACTAATGAACAAGGACAAATGGTTCACACAACGAGTCACATGGACTAATGAACAAGTACAATTGTTTAACACAACGAGTCACGAGGACTAATGAACAAGGACAAATGGTTCACACAAAGAGTCACATGGACTAATGAACAAGTAAAATTGTTTAACACAACGACTCACAAGGACTAATGAACAAGGATAAATGGTTTACACAACGAGTCACAAGGACTAATGAACAAGGACAAATAGTTCACACAACGAGTCACATGGACTAATGAACAAGGACAATTATTTAACACAACGGGTCACAAGGACTAATGATCAAGGACAAATAGTTTACACAACGAGTCACATTTACTAATGAACAAGGAAAAATGGTTCACACAACGAGTCACATGGACTAATGAACAAGTACAATTGTTTAATACAAGGAGTCACAAGGACTAATGAACAAGGACAAATGGTTCACACAACGAGTCACATGGACTAATGAACAAGTACAATTGTTTAACATAACGAGTCACAAGGACTAATGAACAAGGACAAATGGTTCACACAACGAGTCACATGGACTAATGAACAAGTAAAATTGTTTAACACAACGACTCACAAGGACTAATGAACAAGAATAAATGGTTTACACAACGAGTCACAAGGACTAATGAACAAGGACAAATAGTTCACACAACGAGTCACATGGACTAATGAACAAGGACAATTGTTTAACACAACGAGTCAAAAGGACTAATGAACAAGGACAAATAGTTCACACAACGAGTCACATTTACTAATAAAAAAGGAAAACTGGTTCACACAACGAGTCACATGGACTAATGAACAAGTACAATTGTTTAATACAAACAGTCACAAGGACTAATGAACGAGGACAAATGGTTCACACAAAGAGTCACATGGACTAATGAACAAGTACAATTGTTTAACACAACGAGTCACAAGGACTAATGAACAAGGACAAATGGTTCACACAACGAGTCACATGGACTAATGAACAAGTAAAATTGTTTAGCACAACGACTCATAAGGACTAATGAACAAGGATAAATGGTTTACACAACGAGTCATAAGGACTAATGAACAAGGACAAATGGTTCACACAACGAGTCACATGGACTAATGAGCAAGGACAATTGTTTTACACAACGAGTCACAAGGACTAATGAACAAGGACAAATAGTTCACACAACGAGTCACATTTACTAATAAATAAGGACAAATGGTTCACACAACGAGTCACAAGGGCTAATGAACAAGGACAAATGGTTCACACAACGAGTCACATGGACTAATGAAAAAGTACAATTGTTTAACACAACTACTCACAAGGACTAATGAACAAGGATAAATGGTTTACACAACGAGTCATAAGGACTAATGAACAAGGACAAATGGTTCACACAAAGAGTCACATGGACTAATGAACAAGTACAATTGTTTAACACAACCACTCACAAGTACTAATGAACAAGGATAAATGGTTTACACAACGAGTCACAAGGACTAATGATCGAGGACAAATGGTTCACACAAAGAGTCACATGGACTAATGAACAAGTGCAATTGTTTAACCAACGAGTCACAAGGACTAATGAACAAGGACAAATGGTTCACACAACGAGTCACATGGACTAATGAACAAGTAAAATTGTTTAACACAACGACTCACAAGGACTAATGAAAAAGGATAAATGGTTTACATAACGAGTCACAAGGACTAATGAACAAGGACAAATGGTTCACACATCGAGTCACATGGACTAATGAACAAGGACAATTGTTTAACACAACGAGTCACAAGGACTAATGAACGAGGACAAATAGTTCACACAACGAGTCACATTTACTAAT